>NW_016820817.1:698711-754213 GCF_001698545.2 Rhinopithecus bieti | reverse complement strand
ATACTTCTCAAAAGAAGACATTCATACAGCCAACAGACACATGAAAAAATGCTCATCATCACTAGCCATCAGAGAAATACAAATCAGAACCACAATGAGATACCATCTCACACCAGTTAGAATGGCAATCATTAAAAAGTCAGGAAACAACAGGTACTGGAGAGGTTGTGGAGAAATAGGAACACTTTTACACTGTTGGTAGGACTGTAAACTAGTTCAACCATTGTAGAAGGCAGTGTGGCGATTCCTCAAGGATCTAGAACTAGAGAAATACCATGTGACCCAGCCATCCCACTACTGGGTATATACCCAAAGGATTATAAATCATGCTGCTCTAAAGACACATGCACACGTATGTTTATTATGGCACTATTCACAATAGCAAAGACTGGGAACCAACCCAAATGTCCATCAGTGACAGACTGGATTAAGAAAATGTGGCACATATACACCATGGAATACTATGTAGCCATAAAAAAGGATGAGTTCATGTCCTTTGTAGGGACATGGATGCAGCTGGAAACCATCATTCTCAGCAGACTATTGCAGGAACAGAAGACCAAACACTGCTTGTTCTCACTCATAGGTGGGAACTGAACAATGAGAACACTTGGACACAGGAAGGGGAACATCACTCACCGGGCCTGTTACGGGGTTGGGGGATGGGGAAGGGATAGCATTAGGACATACACCTAATGTAAATGACGAGTTAAGGGGTGCAGCACACCAACATGGCACATGTATACATACGTAACAAACCTGCATGTTGTGCACATGTACCCTAGAACATAAAGTATAGTATAAAAAAAATAAAATAAAATGAAGGTGATAAAGATGAGAGATCTGTTGCTTCAGAAGTTCTGTTTGTTGACCAGCAGAGGGCAGTCAAATTTGAAGCTCAGTATTTTTCTGTCCTGTGTTCCCCTTTCAGGCCTAGAAGCTTGGGTATTTTGAATATAAATTTTCAGTGTTCTTGTTACACTGGGTCAGGTATCCAGGGCACTTTTATTTATTTTTGCTTCTGAAACTTAGATGATGTTCAGTTTTTTTGTTTTTGTTTTTGTTTTCTGAAGCTGGGTCTTCTTTCTACTCCCTATTCTTCCCGTTTGGACCTTGTTTCCTCCTTAAAGGTGAAAAGACTTGAGCCATCCCTTAAGAGCTGCCCTGGTGGCATGAGGTTGGGACTTAGTGTAAATCAGGTAGAACCTGAGAATGTCGTGAATCTTTGCCTCTTGATTCCTCTATTAAGAAATTCTCAGTTTTTGTGTTTGGTTAACTATTCAGATTCTGGGACACAAATTTTGCTTTTATTAGTCTTAGAATTCAGAGAATTGAATGAAAGAGATTGACTTTTAGTTTCTAGAGACAATATTGATAAGCTTAGTTGATTCTGTACAGCAGCAGGTTCCTCCACTATTTAATTTGAGGAGTGTAAGAAAAACTTGCTATCCACCTGTCACATGTCTGAAATGCGCATCGGTCTACTTTGGAGCTTTAGGCTTTCAAGGCTCCCTTAAAATTCAGAAATTTCACTGAGAGGGACAAGGTAAGTATGGCAACACAAATTATTTCTCTTGAGTTCAGTAACCAGTGATTTAGTGAAGACTTGAGAGAATAGGACCTGGATAGGAGGGGGATGGGAAAAAAGGTCTGGAGCTAGAATTACACTGTTTCCTGTTTGTAAACCTTCAGTGCCTTCCTACTAACCAGGGACTTCATTATGAGAATAGGGCGAACATTTTTAGAGCGTATATCATTCTCATTTAATCTTCACACCAGCCATATGAGATAATTAGTGTTACTGTCCCTAGTTTGCAGATTGGGAAACTGAGGTACAGAGAAATTAAGTAATTTGAGATTGCCTATGGAGGAGACAATGAGTGTTTGCCACCGTTCAGTTATGTATATCTTATGCTGCCTAGCACAGTTCCTTGCCCATAGTAGGTTCCCAGTAACCCAGATAATTTTGAATGGAATCAGAACATGGACTAGCATGAAGCTACATCACCATGGATGGTGGCTCTTGGGAGGAGAAGCTTGTATGGAGTCACTATAAACCCCAATAGGATTCCTGAAGACACTGGGTTCATAAAGATGGCCTTTCTGCTTCTAATGTGGTAGAGCAGTCATCTAATTTAAGGAAATATGGAAAAAGAAGTAGAAAAGCCTTTAAAGGTTATATTTCACAACACCTGCTGTATTAAGTTGAAGGGATAAAATTGGATTACTAGTTATTTTAGTTATTTAATGTCATTATTAAAATGGTGTTATTTATCTAAAATTGATAACTGATAATTTTGCATTTTTACTTGTTAGAGCAATGGAGTTCCTCAAAAGTTTCATTATAAAAACAAGAAACTTAGTTTAGTGGTATAACAAAACAAATTAGGTGAGATAAGTTGTTAGTGGGCTGGGTAACATTAATGGGTAACAATTATGAAGACTAACATAATTGATCTGGCAGTTTTAGAAGATGTTAACATTTAGGTTTGAGTCGGCTTCCGAGGACATCTGTTGTGCACCTGGGAAATGAATTGTTTGTTTCATCTTTTATTTTCACCCAGGAGAAGAATCCAGATTAAGGAATATCCTCATGTAGAACGTTACGTGGGAAAACCTTCTATTTCCAAAATGAACAGTATGCTAACAGTGATAAGAATAAAGTCTTTTTTTTTTTTTTCCCTTCTTAAAAACTCTGGGCCCTTAATCACGTTAGTATTCTTTGTGGTTTCTAATGTGACCAGAAATCAGCCCTAGTCAACTCTGGGGAAAGGACTTGGTGAGGCAGAGGAAAATTAAAACTGATGGTGAAAAAGCAGGTTTGGTTTTTATGGCTGTAAGTTATCTGTGTACTCTCTACCCACTTAACTGTGGATAATTGAGAGTAGATGGTTATTTTGGCCAGGTCATTGTGACTGACAAGTTACAATTGCGGACTTTGCCAAATCATAAGCTCAGGAATAAAAATGCTACATATTTTGTGTTCAGATTCAAGAAAGATTGACTTTCTAGTTAGCTGCTATTTGGGGAAAGAGAATGCTATCACCTTTGTAAAGTTGTGAATCATGAAAGACATTTCTGTTGGGTTACTGAAAGTCCCTTGGGGTTTTTTTCATTTATAACATTGCCTCAGGCCCTCTGCTGCATCCTGTTGGAATGACCTTCTTTTCAACTCTGTGCTGGCAGCTGTAATATGGCTCTTTCCCCTGAATCCTTCAGGCTTGTCACATGACAAACATGAACTGTGACCCCTTTGTTCCTTACTCAGATGATTAGGTCTCTTTATTTTTTTTTTTCTGTTTGACAATTTTGCCTTATTGTCTTTCCTTTCCCCCCTCTCTTTGCCTCCATGTTAATTTCTTCCTGAGGCAAGGTTTTTGGGGTAGCGATTTAATTTTTTATTGAAATATAGCATCAATATAGAAAGTACACAAGTCATAAGCTCACCACAGTTTTCACAGCATGATCACATTCATGTGGGCAGTAGTTAGATCAAGAAGGAAACATCATCAGAACTCCAGACAACCTCACTCTTGTTCTAATCACTTCTCATCTCCCCCATGGGAACTCACTCTCCTTTTTTTTTTTTTTTTTTTTTTTTTCTGTTTGGGGACTTGGTAGAAATTGAATCATACAGTATGAATTCCTTTGTGTCTGGTTCCTTTCATTGAACATTTTTGTGATACTCTTTCATGTTACCCAGTCATTATTGCTGTGTATCATTCCATGGTATGATTATTCCACAATTTATTGTACTCTTAATGTACTCACTTGGATTGTTTACAGCTTAGGGCTCTTGTGAATAGTAGTCATCCTTATACATATCTTTTGATGAACCCATGGCTTATTTCTGGGTATTTACATAGATGTGGAATTGCCGAGACATTGTGTCTGTCTAGCCAGTTATTTTACAATTTCATATAAAACACCAAAGTACTGATTTTAGGTAAACTCTTAGAAGATTTATAAACATATAGATACAGTTTTAGCATAATATGTCTAATTTATGGCTAAAGAAATTGCCTCTAGTTAAATGTATTGTAGTTGTTTTTTGTTTTTTTGAGACAGAGTCTCACTCTGTCACCCAGGCTGGAGTGCAGTGGCATGATCTTGGCTCACTTCCACCTCTGCCTCCTGGGTTCAAGCAGTTCTTCCACCTCAGCCTCCCGAATAAAGTGAGCTTACAGATACACACCACCACGCCCGGCTCATTTTTTTATTTTTTTTGGTAGAGATGGGGTTTCACCATGTTAGCCAGGCTGGTCTTGAACTCCTGACCTCAAGTGATTTGCTTGCCTTGGCCTAAATATATTGTAGTTTTAAATGGGTTACTCCTATAAACAACAAAACTGCCACTCACTGCCAATTATGTGTTTTAGTAACTTTCTTCCTAATATGTACTTTTTATTCAATTTTCCAAACAAAACTGAACTTTTGGTCCCATTCTGCAAAAATCTTATGAAGATATTTTGATGGTAATAATTTACAATAGTTAAAATTACATCTGAGTTACACCATCTCTGAGTGTTGGTGCTAGCAGAGTGACACGCTAGTGCTTAGTGCTTCACTGCCAGGCTTAGCTGAAGTTCCGGAGGCTTACACTTGTACAAATTGCATTCATTACCAAGAACCCTGCAGAAGTAGCGAGAGACTGGCTGTATACTATAGACGGGCTCCGGGGTAAGTAGCCAAACAATTGTGCAGCTGAGACAGATCTTTTTTTCCTCTTTTAGAATGTGGACTTTCCAGAATTTTTTCCATGGATACTTATAACAAGTTTAACTTAATGAGTATAAAAATATGACTGCGATATCATGTCCCTCAAAAACTGGGTAGTATCTCTTAAACAAGTTTTATTTGTCCATCAGATAAAGTACCCCTAAGTCATGCTGTGAACATGCATGGAATTAAGTTTGACTAATTTTGACCATGGTGTTTTGGAGACCTTAAGGGATTTCCTTCCTCTCCATCAAAACAAAACAAGAAACCCAAAAAGGTGGAAGGAGTAATTAAAATTTAATGGTTATAAAAGGACAGTAACAGAACCAGATTTTCTTCCTGTGTTAGGTAAATATCTTTCCTTATGTATGTCTTTTGGGTGGATAAAAGACATTTGCCAGTCCTATGAGACGTTTTTTGAAACAAAGGATTTTGTTTTGAAACAAAGGTAAAAAGAATTAAAGGATTTCATTTGTACAAAAGTATCCTTTGAAAGTTCTATGTTTTTCTTTTCTTCCAATTAAAAGTAATAGCATATAGACATATTGGTAATTCATATTGGTAAACATATTCGGAAAACTGTCTTAATTACAGGAGTGTTGTGTTTTCATCATTTTAAAATGACGTTTAGAATTCTTGTTGTTCTGTTTTAAACCAGTACATTCAATTTAGAAAATATTGTGGATATTTTGTTTGATATGTGTTGCCCTGTGAACGCTGCCAAGCCCTAGAGGAGACAGAAACCATAGTCCTTGTTCTCAGAAAGCTTACGGTCTAGTAGGTATGTGGTGGTGGTGGGAGCATATACAAATTACTGTAATACGATGTAAGGTAATTGCCACAGTGAGACTTCCTTGGATGAAGGACAGGTAGACCCATTTGAAATGGGTCTTAAAAGATGGGTAGATTGGCCTAGAATGGCCTCTTTGCTAATCTCTGCCTATTGTGGCTGCAGTTAAGATGCCTTATAAAGGAGCAATGGGAAGTGAGGCTGGAGAGAAGGAAGCCAGGGTGATGGGTTTATATGTGATATGGTGGATGATATAGCACAGTGGTTAAGATCACTTACTTTATTTTTATTATTTTTATTTTTTTGAGACAGAGTCTTGCTCTGTTGTCCAGGTAGGAATGCAGTGGCACGATCTCAGCTCACTGCAGCCTCCGCCTCCCGGGTTCAATTTTCCTGCCTCAGCCTCCCTAGTAGCTGGGATTACAGGCACACGCTACCACACCCGGCTAATTTTTTAATTTTTAGTAGAGACGGGGTTTCACCATGTTGGCCAGGCTGGTCTCGAACTCCTGACCTCAGGTGATCCGCTCACCTCGACCTCCCAAAGTGCTGCGATTACAGACGTGAGCTACCGTGCCCAACCAGAGCATTTACTTTAAATCAAATTAGAAACTGAGTCACAGCTCAACTTTGCTATGTGACCTTGAACAGATTGCTTAACCTGTCTAAGCTCAGTTTCCTCGTTTGATAAATAGGGGCAGTGCTCATCCAACTGGCTGCAATTTTGTATGACAGAAAAGAGATAATATATGAAAAGTGCTCAGCGTGGTTCTCAAGAAGCTTCTCTGAGCAATGGGGAACCATTGAAGATTTTGGAACCATGGCTTGGTGGGATCTGAACAATGAAAGGCCTTCATTGTTATTTTTTATTACTGACATACAAAAGACTGCATACATTTAAAGTATACATTTGATAGATTTTTATGTATGCATACAGCTATGAAATCATCACCACAATCGAAGTGATAAACACATCTATCACTCTCAAAAGATTTGTGTAAGGCCTTTAAAGAGCGAAAGTCTGGCCTGCAATGCACTGGAAAGAATGGAGCCAAGTAGAGCCTGGAAATGGAGAAACCACTTCAGAGGCTATTGCCATGCTGCAGGTGAGAAGGAAAGAATGAATGAGCTCAGGTGATAGGTTTAGTGGCCATTTGAGGCTAACTGCTGGAGGACGGGGTTAGGTCTTCATCATTCCATTATCTCCAGTACCTAACCCAGTGACCGGGGGTAGTGGGCTCTTACCTGCTAGAATTGTCAGGCTTTCCCTTTATGAAGGATTTTTATTTCAAATTGCTTTTCCTTTTATTATTTTTAGGGCTTAAAAGACAACCTTCTTGCTTCTGGGACATCCAGCCTGACAGCCACCAAACAGTTGCATCGTCCAAGAATCACGAGAATCTGCCTCAGGGACTTGATATTTTGTATGGAACAGGAACGGGAGATGAAGTATTCTCGAGCTCTATACCTGGCCCTTCTGAAGTGACCACTCCACTCTCCATCCAGATCCTTGCTATTTACTGCCAAAGAAGACACAAAGAGCATTGTTGCACTGTCCTGAAATTTCAATTTCTGGAAAATAATCACCAACATTGAAAGAGCATTGTTTACAGTTAGAAACTATATTAACTCTTACCTATCCATCCCATGGGGCTCTTACAGACTCAAATTCATCTTTGTCTTCTGAAAATCAGTTATGAAATACACTTTGCACAGAATTAGGCATCTGCCCATCTGTGCATTAAATTAAAGCAAGTTAAGGCCCTGTTTGTTACTACCTGCCTCAGCTGCCGAATTGTAGCAGGTGAGGTGTCCTTCCCTAATACGGCATGCATTGAGATGCAGGAGAAAGGAAGAGGCATAAGAAAATACAAGAATGACTATGTCATTCTACATTGAACCTGTCCCAAAGTGGTAGGTTTTCTGGGCAGGAATCAGAAGTTGCTTAGCTAACTATGACAGTCACCTTCTGTACATGACAGGCCACAGAGTAGGGCCTGTGGTGACTTTGGTCGGCTGAGTTCCAGTGTTGTCAAAATGAGACAAATGGGGATAGATTGTGCCTGGGATTGCTAATTCTCTGCTTCATATCACCATATGCCGTTTCTGGTACCAAGTGAGGGGACGTCCTTATCAGGGAAACCTTAAAATTAAATCTACCAATGTATCTTGTTGAAAAAACGGAAAAGGTGCAAAGTATTAGAAGGAACGTTAAGGCATTGCCTTCAAACTGATGAGGGGAATGTGAAAATGGTATCATAAAACAGGAAATGTGCTTCATATGCCCAAGAGGGGAAGAGGTAGAATCGGAACTCCAAAACAATTGGTACATGTTTTGTTGATGGGGGAAAAAATCACAGCACAACCAGAAAGGAGAATGTACCAGATGTTTTCAAATTATAGTATTTTGAAAGGAAAATGTTATTTTTTGTTTTGTATTGTTTTAAATCCCAAGAAGGATAATTTTTGTAGTTCCTTCTGTCATCATGTATTTTAGTTATCCTAAGTTTTAAGCGTGTTGGCACATTTAAAAAATCCTAATTGATGATGAGAAATTTTTAACAATAGGACTTTATGTTGGATTCTGTACTTAAAAAGATACTGTCAGTATCTCACTCTTCGGGATATGAGCTCTGAATATGAGAAGCAAGTTATATGTGTTCACCTGAGGAAGAAGCTGATGGACAAAGCAAACCCTCCTTAAAAAAAAGAAAAGAAAAGAAAATTCCATGTGTGTGGAATCCAGCTGGTGAAAAATAATCACTGTAGTTAGAATCACATACAGAAAAAAATGATTGAATCCTCCAAAAAGGTATTTCAGAAATGGGAAATGCTATACTTATAAGAATTCAGAGGAAAAAAAACCACCTCACGTATGTTACTCTTCATCCTGTTCTTCCCATTGGGACTGTTATGGCCACGTTCTACACTATAGTAAATTTTAAATTGGCCACTTTTTTTTGTTTCAGCAGGTTATGTAAAATGCTATAAATTATGTGTATGTTAAAGGAGTACTTTAAGAAGAGATCTTTATCCAAAGTTGTTTTTGTATATTTAAATGCTTACCTTTATTTTTTGTAAAGTGCAGCATACTCATTTATGTATAATCTTACTGATCAGATGTTTAAAATTATTTCAAATACTTCATTAAAGTGATTATTTTATTATAAGAATAACTTTGCTCAGTCACTGACTTTGAAAACCATTGTCCTTAGTAGTTAGCCCCTGATGTGCTCACATTGCTGGGCTGTGAATTTTTCCTAGCTCGGACTGTGAATTACTTTGGAGTATGGGCAGTTTTGGTTCCAGAAAGTCACTTCAGATCCAAGTTGTTGTATCACTTTCTTTGACATAGTTGTAAATTTGCAGGCTATTTGATTCACAAAGAAAGCTAAGCATACTCATTACAAAAGCTTTTCTCGCCCATCAGGGTTTTTTACTAAGGTATTTTCAAAATTTATTTTAATATTCATTTTTAAACTTTGTCTTGTGAAATATATCTTACACAAGAAAGAACAAATAAGTGCATCCAAGGTATTCGTCTGTGCAGTTTGCAGAATGGTGGCCTTGGAGTAGATTTGATCTACAAATGCATTCTCCTTGACTCAGACAGTATTGCCAATGTTTTAATTCATAAGAATCTATATTTCCATTTCTTTTGAGAAATTAGAAGATTGGGAATCCCTAGCTGTACCCTGGTGGCAACAATCCATCAGAGCTAACCAGCAGCTGTCTACTTTAGATACACAGGCATAAGTTTACCTTCCCTTGCCTGATTCATTTAGGCATTGGAGTTCATGACCCTCTGCCTTCAATATTTATTTTGCAGCTGGGCCTCACACCTGTAATCCCCAGCACTTAGGGAGGCCGAAGTGGGAGGATTGCTTGAGGCTAAGTTTGAGACAGCCTGGGCAACATAGCAAGACCCACCTCTACAAAAAATGAAAGAACTAGCTGGGTGTGGTTATGTGCAGCTGTAGTCCCAGCAACTCAGGAGGGCGAAGCAGGAGAATTGCTTGAGCCCAGGAGATTGAAGCTGCAGTGAGCTATGATCACACCACTGTACTCCAGCCTGGGCGACAGAGCAAGATCCCATCTCAAAACAAAATGTGGCCTGGCATGGTGGCTCACACCTTTAATCCCAGCACTTTGGGAGGCCAAGGTGGGTGGATCACTTGAGGTCAGCAGTTCAGGACCAGCCTGGCCAACATGGCGAAACCCCATCTCTACTGAAAATACAAACATTAGCCAGATGGGGTGTTGGGTGCCTGTAATCCCATCTACTGGGGAGGCTGAGGCAGGGGAATCATTTGAACCCAGGAGGCAGAGGTTGCAGTGAGCTGAGATCATGCCATTGCACTCCAGCCTGGGTGACAGAGTGAGACTCCATCTCAAAAGTGTGTGTGTGCGTGTGTGTGTGTGTGTGTGTTTATATACACATATACATGTATTTATCTTGGGTGATGAACAGCTATAAAGTACCAGAAATTCTCCATCTGTTTACTTTTTTAAAGCAACTCTACTGAGGTGTATTTTACATTTAAAAACCACCCATTTCATATATTTACTTTTATTTGTTTCTATATTTTAGATCCAGGGTCTTACTCTGTCACCTGAGGCTGGAGTGCAGTTGTGTGATGATGGCTCACTGTAACCTTGAATTCTTGGGCTCAGGTGGTCCTCCCACCTCAACCTCCCAAGTAGCTGGAACTACTGATGAGTACCACCTTGCCCAGCTAATTTTGTAATTTTTTTGTAGAGATGGGTCGTTGCTGTGTTGCACAAACTGGTATTGAACTCCTGGGCTCAAGTGATCCTCCCACATCAGCCTCCCAAAGTGCTAAGATTACAGGTGTAAGCCACCACTCCCAAACCACTGACCTTTTTTTTTTTTTTTTTTTTGAGATGGAGTCTTGCTCTGTCACCCAGGCTGGAGTGCAGTGGCGTGATTTTGGCTCACTGCAACCTCTGCCTCCTGGGTTCAAGCGATTCTCCTGCCTCAGCCTCCCAAGTAGCTGGGATTACAGGGTTGTGCCACCACACCCGTCTAATTTTGTATTTTTAGGATAGGCGGGGTTTCACTGCATTGGTCAGGCTGGTCTCGAACTCCTGACCCCAAGTGATCCACCCGCCTTTGCCTCCCAAAGTGCTGGGATTACAGGCGTGAGCCAGTGCCCAGCCCGCATTTACTTTTAATATGACTGAATGATCTTTTAAATGGTCTCCTGCTGAACATTTTTTTCTCTCTCCTTTTTTTTTTTTTTTATTATACTTTAAGTTCACTAGTGGGTACATGTGCATCAACGTGCAGGTTTGTTACATACTGTATCAGCTTATCTGCATGTGGTGTGCTGCCACCATCGAACGTCGTCAGCACCCATCAATTCATCATTTATATCATGTATAACTCCCAACTGCATCCTCCCTCCTCCCACCCTCCCCCATGTGATACGGCCCAGTGTGTGATGTTCCCCTTCCCCCCGAGTCAAGTGATCTCATCTTGGTTCCCAGTTCCCACCTACTGAGGTGAGAACATGCGGTGTTTGTTTTCTGTTATTGGTGATAGTTCTGCTTGCTAAAGATGATGGTTTCCAGTGCCATCCATTGCCCTACAAAGAGCGCAAACTCATCCTTCCTTTAATGGCTGCATACAGTATCTCCAATCGGTGTATATGTGCCGCACATTCGTCCTTATCCAGTATGTCACAGAATGGACCATTTGGTTGATTCCAAGACCTTTGTATCTGTGACACTAGTGCCACAATAAACATACGCTGTGCATGTGTCTTTGTAGTAGACATAATTTATAATCTTTGGTATACTACCCACGTAGTGGGATGGCTGGGTCACTATGGTCACATCTAGCTTCTAGATCCTTGAGAATTGCCATACTGTTTTCCATAATGGCTTGAACTAGTTTACAATCCCACCCGAACAGTGTAAAAGTGTTCGCTATTTCTCCGCACATCCTCTCCAAGTCCAACGGCCAACACCTGTTGGTTTCCCTGACTTTGAATGATTGCCAGTCTAACTGGTGGAGAATGGTATCTCATGTGGTTTTGATTGCATTTCCTCTGATGGCGAGTGATGTCTAGGACGCTAAGCTACCATAAAAACCCTAGGCGAAAATCTAGGTACGATACCATTCCAGGACTAGGCATGGGCAAGGACCTTCATGTCTACAAACACCAAAGCAACGGCAGCAAAAGCCAAAATTGCCAGAATGGGATCTAATTAAACTAAAGAAGCTTTGCACAGCAAAAGAAACTACCATCAGAATGAACAGGCAACCTACAGCAACTGGGAGAAAGATTTTTGCAACTTACCTCTCTGACAAAGGGCTAATATCCCAGAACTACAAAGAACCATCAATATACAAGAAAACAAACAACCCATCAAAAGGTGGGGAAAGGATATGAACAGACATTTCTCAAAAGAAGGACATTCATACAGCCGCCAACAGACACATGAAAAAATGCTCATCATCACTGCTGAACATTTTTTATTCTTCTCTTTACAATAAAAAAGTAAAGTTTAATATTTCTTAAGACCTGCATTTGAGGTAAATTTTGTAAGAATTTTGGAAAAACTTTATTTAGAATTAAGAATAGTTATACTAGTCATGGTTACAACGGAGAACACAAGCCATGTTAAGGCATATTCTTTAGAAAAATACGGAACCAAGTTCTCAAGTTGATTAGGTTGGATTTTATCTCTTTGCCTAATTGTACTGTCAACCAACTGTTTATAAAACTTATTCCTCAACAAGACTCAGTGATTGTGCAGAGATAAAACTATAATGTGTCACATGTTTATACATGACCTAGTCATCAGTTTTTATTGTTTTTAACATTTCTGTCTTTTTAAACACTTTCATATGCCTCTCTGAACTATTTTTTTTACATGTGGACATGATTTATAGCTGATGTCAGCATCTTTTCTGACTTTTTAATACTGCTTAATATTTTCATATGCATTTCAGCTGTATCACATTGGTGCATTTGCTTTTTTGCCGAAGTTGTTTCACCAGTTGGAAGTTGGTCTTCAGTAGATATTTTTGTTATTTTTCTTCTGGTAAACAATTGAGAGTCTGTGCTGTACCAAACAAGAAACCGAAAGCGTTGCTCATCATATAGCTGAACACTGGCTGATTAGGTGAGATATAGAAATATAAAAGAGTATATTACTATACACGGTATATAGATACAGAAAGTAATACAGATATATAAAGTAGGAGCATCACAGCCTATGTAGACCTTGCCACACTGAATATTTGTAGGAAGAAAATATTCCTGAGGAACTCATTTAAAGACTTTTGGCTTTGTTGGTAAACCACAGGGAGAGCAATTTTAATGGCAACTCTTAAAATAACGTTAGGTTGCCATCTCTCCAAGTTCCTTTACCATGGGTGGTACTGAAGCAGTACTGCTATGGGCAAGAGCATACCTTGGCTTCCCATCTTAGTCCTGCCTCTTTCCAGTGTGTGACCTTGGCAAATTATTCAACTTTTCTGTGCCTTTGTTTTCTTGCGTGTATATAATAGGAACCACCTGTGAGGTGGTTGGGGGACTTTATTGCATTGTCATATGTAAAGCACTGTTCTAAGTGCTTTATGTGTGAACAGTGCTAGAACATGTAGTGAACAGTATACAGTCCTGTATCACTTAATGACAGAGACCATGGGGATAAGTTCTAAGACATGCATCAGGCAATTTTGTCGTGCAAATATCATAGAGTATACTTAAAAAATGGTGTAGCCTACTACACACCTAGGCTATATGGTGTAGCCTGTTTCTCATAGGTTACAAACCTGTACAGCCTGTTACTGTACTGAATACAGCAATTGTAGCACAATGGTAACTATTTGTGTTTCTAAACATACCTAAACATAGACAAGGTACTATAAAAATACAGTATTATGTGGCACATGGCCATGTATGTTGGTTATTACTGTTTTATAGATTTTTGAATGGCATAGTTCTACTTCCTATCAGCCTCTAGTACCATTTTTTTTTTTTTTTTTTTTTTTTTTTTTTTTTTTTTTGAGACAGAGTCTCACTCTGTTGCCCAGGCTAGAGTGCAGTGGCACCATCTTGGCTTACTGCAACCTCCGCCTCCCAAGTTCAAGCAATTCTCCTGCCTTAGCCTCCCGAGTAGCTGGGTTTACAGGCACGTGCCACCATACCCAGCTAATTTTTGTATTTTTAGCAGAGATGGGGTTTCTCCATGTTGGCCAGGCTGGTCTCGAACTCCTGACCTCAGGTGATCCTCCCGCCTTGGCCTCCCAAAGTGCTGGGATTATAGATGTGAGCCACCATGCCTGGCCTCCAGTACCATATTATATTGATGAAAGTCATTGACTGAATGCATGCACCTTAGTGTCTTATTTATAGACAGTCTGAGATCATGTGAGATTGTTATATATTGCACTGGGGATTGGATAATGCGGAGGCTAGGAGGAGAAAGGTACGATAATACAGTGGAGCCATTTGTCAGAATAATTCTAATGTCTGTGGCTTTGCCTAATAAGTTTCCTGTGGAATTGGAAGCATTGAAGAAGCCACGTCATTACTTGAAAACACTATAGATACAAGGTGAATATTCAAACAATATAAGAAAGCATAGCAAAATAACTCTTACTCAGACCTTCCCAGGTCCCCTGCTCCCCTCCCTAGATTCACCCACTTTTGCCAATTTCAGTATATCTTTCCAGCATAGTCAATATATATAAGCCCATAGTTGTATATTCCCCCTTTATTTGCGTATGACAGCATACTGATCTGTCCTTTGCCATTTTCAAAACCCTGTTATTCTTAATTCAATTTATACTGTGTTCCAGGTCAGGAGTCTTGGTAGAATCTTGCTGTAGTCTTTGGGAAAACAACACATGACTGTTTCCTCAAGGGGTTTAGTCACAAGTTTTCTTACTATTTTGTAAATCACAGTGTTTCTTTACTAAAGAGGCATGCAACATAAGGGGAGTAGAGATTTCCTAAGCTGAGGAGGTGGGGAGAGGGAAAGACGAAAAGTCATTTAAGGGAAGGATTGAGTGTTCCAGTTGTAATTATAAAGTTTCTCTGACAGCATCCTCCCACCATGAACCACCAGTATCCTGGAAACCAACCCGAATTTAGGATTGCTCCAACCTCTTTTCTGTAAGATTTAGATTTCTGATTAAAAATTAATGACTAGATCAGAATAGGGATGATCTAAATCTGAGATTCCTGAGAGTGATCCCTGATGGGATGCCTGATACCCAAAATACTCTGAAGTCTTATATTCTGGGGCCTTCTAAGGCAAAAGATTGAGAGGCCCAAAACGAGAAAATATGTTTAGTAAAGAAAATATTTACTTTGACTAGTTATGACGGTCATGTAGGGGAGAAAAGGCAAATTTTGAAAATGTAAGATGGGGACAATTAATATATATATATATATACACTGTCCAAATTCAAACGGTACAAAAGAAGATACAGTAGAGTCCCCCACCTTTGTTGTCTAGGTAAATTGTTCACAGTTTCTCTTTCAAAGAAATTTTAGAAAAGGAGTTAAAAGGTTGCCTGTATACCTTTCATCTTCCTCAAAGACTTTCCCTTGATTGTAAGAGTGATATATTCTCATTGCAGAAAATTTGGAAAATAAAAATATAAGGAAAATGAAAACACATGTGGCACTGTTAGTATTTTAATGCATTTCTTTCTAGCCCTTTTTCCTGTGCTAACTCTGTAGATGTTTTAGATCACATTGTTGAGCCGGCGTTGTGTCTTACCCATGTACTTTTGGAAATGCTGGGGAAATGAGAAGAAAACAAGTAGGAGAATGAAGCATCGCTTTTGAATTCTGTCCCTCAAAGTGATGTTGAGGCCATGTTTCTCATTTCCTCAAATAGCTTATGGATTTGTTGAAGGTGATTTCAATTTGCTGTTGTTACAGGTGAAATGAAAGTACCCATTTCGTCTTGTCATTGCTTGCAGGGTTCTCTACATGTTAAGGTATTGTGGAAGAAAAATTGCCATAACTCTATGCAAATTATTTAGATTCAAAGCTAGTACAGAAATGTAACTTTTGAGGTTTAGGCTATAGGACTGATAACTTTTCCTATTTGTGATATTAATGGAGGCTTTCCCTGAGAATGAAGGAAAGGTCAGGACTTGATGGTTGGCTTCTTGACAACATCGTATGGCTGAGGCCTCCAATTCCCTAAATACAAGTGGGAAGTTGTGCTAGGGGTCTCCACGGGTCCTTTAAACTTTCAATTCTTGATAGTTTAATCTCACTGGGTACTTCTTAGCAATCTTAATTCTTATGAAAGTGATAGTGGTTGCCTTTAATGCTACGGGAAGGAAGAAAATTGAACAAATAGTGCTGTGTGTGTCTTCTGTGCTTTCTGCCATTATCGAAAAGTGTGTGTGTGCTGCTGGGCCAGACCCCAATTAAAAAATAACACAAGCATTGCCATTGACCTATATTGGCTGCATTCGTTTTCTAGGGCTGCTGTAACAAATGACACAAACTGGGTGACTTAAGTCAACAGAAATTTATTCTCACAGTTCTGGAGGCTAGAAGCCCAAATCCAAGGTCGGCAGGGCCGCCCTCACTCTAAAGGCTCTAGCGGAGAATCCTTCCTTGCCTCTTCTAGCCTCTGGAAGCTGCTGGCTGTGGGAACAAAATGCCAGTGTCTGCATCTGTCTTCACATGGTCTTCTCTGTGTCTTTCTGTGTCCTCTCCTCCTCTTATAAGAACACCCGTTGGAGGGCCCTCCTCCCTGAGGGCCCTCACTTGGACTACACACAAGTGTATAATCTCATCTTCACCTTTAACTAGTTACATCTGCAAAGACCCTGTTTCCAAATAAGGTCCCCTTTGAAGTTCCAGGTCAGTGTGAATTTTGGGAGGTTACTGTTCAACCCACCACAGGAGCATATGCCTTGTGATTTTATATTCCTGATAGCTCTTCTACTTTCTATCCCTGGCTTTAATAATAGCGAAAATCTTATGGCTAAGATGTGTAGGGGTTGATTTTGTGTCTCTTTACACTGGAAACATAGAATCTTGAGGTCTGTTCAGAGACTGGTTTTCACCTTTTTTCACTTCTCTTCCATTTCAGGCAAGGTCGGGAAGTTCCTAGTAGATGACTGTCCTGAGAAATGCCTTTGGTGTGGTTAAGACAGTGTCGTCCTGGTGTTCAGAGAAGTACCATATAGTCAAGTGAATGTATTCAGAAGACTTGAGATTTTGCATGCTATTTACATGTTAACAGTTCTTAAGGAAACTCTCCACACTATGAGCAAATCATAAATTTATTTCATGTGGAAGTATCGATTCTAACAGATACCAAGTAATAGAACGTTTTAAATAGAAATATACCAAGGTTCTATCTCCAAGAACTTCGGGAGATTTAGTTCTCCTAAAATGAGAACATGCTAATATTTGGAAAATGTCAGTAACTGTTCTCTGCTTCCAAAAGCAGCTAGGGGTCTGGTACCACTAAACCAAACAAGTTAATTGATCTAACGCTGGCAGGCTTGCTTTTCAGGTGGAGACCTGTGTAATTGGAGAAGGAAAGGAGGGAGCAAAACTCAGAATGACTGGGGAGAGAGGCATCACCAAGCAGACTTGGAAATTAGAGAAATATCAAGAGTAGCTTTATTGACTTCACCGCAGATGCCACGATTGGGCATTAGCCTCTGGAACTGGGAGTTGGTGGCAAGTTGTGAATTGAAGATCTTTACAGGCAGTGCAGAGTTTTGTCAGATTTCTTTTGTGCCTAGAATATTAAACAGATCTTAACTAATTTTAAAAAGAATATGTGTTTTGCCTACTGTAATTTTAAAAAGCCATCCTCTGTCTACTATGTATGAATGTATTGAATAACTAGACCAATAGTTGGCAGGGGTTTGGGGAAAAGGCCCTTAGAAGAAGTTTCCATATACTCTAGGGAGAATCTTGCAGAAAAATCTACCTAATGCAGTCTGTAAAGATCTGAAAACAGCGGGCTTGGCCTAAGATGTTAACATAGGAACGATCAGCTATTAGATACTCACATTTCTTTCATGACCCAGTCTCTTCAGTTATCTCTAGGGAAGACTCAGGCCTGAGGTTCCCAAGATTAAGTTTTAATTCATCTTTTGGAAATATACAGACGTAGGTGTGGAGATAAGGAGAGAAAGATGTCAAACCAAGCAAAAGATAGGATTTTGTAACTTCTATCTGCTCAAGTCTGTTTCAGGGTTACTGAGTGATACTGATTATTAAGATGCAGACTAGGTTACAAAGAATGACAATGCTGATGTGGTCTACTCTACCACATTTAAGCATAAATCCCCTTAGAATCAAGCCACATGTGTGAAGCCCAAGGTTCTTGATATTCCTGAGCATATCTAAAGGTTACCCAGTTCAGTGTTTCATCTACTAAAGGAATTCCCTTCAGCATCCCTGAAACAAACCTTCTACTAGAATAGTTCTACTGTATCCAATTCACAATTGAACTGTCCTGTTCTTCTTTATGTTCTGTCTTGGTTTGATTTTGAAATCTGCCTTCCTATAATTTAATATTTGGGACTTACCTTTTTTCCTCCAAAAGCACATAGCGGTAGCAACTTGCTGACCCCTATGTATCAGATACCGTCTCAAACTAAGCATCTTACCTGCATTATCTAACTTAATCCTCACAACAGCCTTGTGATAGAGAGTGGCAGAGAGGGGCTAGTTGTTCACTGAACTCGTTTTCCCCTGGCTGTGCAGCTAGACCACATTTTTAAGCCTCATCATAGTTAAATGGGCCTGGTGCCTGAGGTCCAGCCAATGACATGTAGGCAGAAGGGATATATGACACTTTCAGATATGGCTCATGAAAACCTGCCATACATGAACTTTTTATTTATTTATTTGAGACAGGGTCTTGCCCTCTCAGTCTGGAATGCAGTGACACGATCTTGGCTCACTGCAGTCTTGACTTCCCAGGCTCAAGTGATTCTCCCACCTCAGGCTCCCGAGTCACTGAGATCACAGGCACATAGCACCATGTCCAGCTAATTTTTGTATTTTTAGTAGAGACGAGGTTTCACTATGTTGTCCAGGCTGGCCTCGATCTCTAAGCTCAAGTGATCTTACCCCCTCAGCCTCCCAAAGTGCTGGGATTACAGGCACGAGCCACTGCTCCCGGGCCCCATGCATGATCTTTCATGCAAAGTTTCCCTTTCGTGGTGACCTTGGAAGGTTGGTGATGAAAATGGCAGAGCCACCAGATGGAAGGAGCCTTGTGTCACTGTCACTGAATCTTCGTTTAGTGCAAAGCTGCCTGCTAATCCAGAACACACATTTTGGACTACACACAGACGAGAAGCCTCTGATGTGTGAGCCACTAACACAATATTTCTGTGATAGCAGTTAGCATCGCTGAATTAACTAATACAGATGGCTACTACTATTAATATTTTTATTATATGATAAGGACACTGGTATGTCAAGAGACTAGGTAATTTACTGGAAGTCATAGAGAAAGCAGTGCTGTTGAGAGTTGAAGGTGGATCTGTCCACCCCCAGAGCCTGGACTCTTGATCCCTACACTCTACACTGAGATTTTCTTTAAATGCTTAGGGCTACTCTCTCTCATCTGACAGTATTTTAAAAATCTAAGGAAAGCTACCTGTTTTCTTTCCTGCACTTATTATTCCCTTCTGCAGGCTGATGGACCCCAGCTCTTTCGGTTCTCACAGCGGAGATTCTAGATTTCTCAGTATTTTTTTGTTGTCTTGGTTGTATTCTAATATCATAAAGTCCACATTAAAATATGGCTCTCCACGGTAAATGCAGCACAGCAGGTGGGGCTTCGGGAGTAGGAAAGACAGTGCCCATTAACTACTTAGAATTCCATAATTCTGTAGGTACAAAGTAAGACTGATTAATCATCCTAGTGCTTTTCACTCTCACTATTCAGTGTGGCCCATGGACCAGCAGCATTGGTATCACCTGGGAACTTGCAAGAAATGCAGGATTCAAGCCCCGCCCCTGACTTTATTTTGTTTTGTTTTTGAGATGGAGTCTTGCTCTGTCACCCAGGCTGGAGTGCAATAGTGCAATCTCAGCTCAATGGAACCTCTGCCTCCCAGGTTCAGGTGATTCTCCTACCTTAGCCTCTGGAGTAGCTGGGACTACCAGTGTGTGCCACCATACCCAGCTAATTTTTGTGTATATATATATATTCGCCATGTTGCCCAGGCTGGTCTCGAACTCCTGACCTCAGATGATCTCCTTGTCTCAGCCTTCCGAGTAGCTGGGACCACAGGTATGCACCACCACATCCTGCTAATTTTTTTAAAATGTATTTATTTTTGAGACAGTCTTGCTGTGTTGTCCAGGCTAGAATGCAGTGATGCAATCCCGGCTCACTGCAACCTCTGCCTCCTGGGTTCAAGCGATTCTCCTGCCTCAGCCTCCTGAGTAGCTGGGATTACAGGTGCCTACCACTATGCCCAGCTAATTTTTTGTATTTTAGTAGAGATGGGGTTTCACCATGTTTCCAAGGCTGGTCTCGAACTCCTGAACTCAGGCAATCCTCCCACCTCAGCCTCCCAAAGTGCTAGGATTACAGGTGTGAGTCACTGCGCCCAGCCACATCCAGCTGATTTTTGGGTTTTTTGTAGAGATGGGGTTTCGCCATGTTTCCCAGGCTGGTTTTAAACTCCTGAGATGAAGCAATCCTCCTGCGTTGGCCTCCCAAAGTGTTGGAATTACAGGTGTGAGCCACCGTGCCCAGCCCCCACCCCAGACCTTTTGAATCAGATGCTTCTTTCTAGCAAGATACCTCGGGGATTGTGATGAGCACTGAAGTTTGGGATGCACCTTTCTAACTGATAGTTGCCTTGATCAACCTAAAGAGGAAAGTTTATATCTGGTTATACTTCATTTTGTTTGTTTAGGCCTGTTATTCTTAGCTGGTCACAATCATTTTGATTCTGTCACTTACTGAGAACATTGGAGTTCAAGTTCTTCAATCAACTACACAATTGGTTTTCCCTCTCAACCTTGTGTCATCCACAAATTTCATAAGCATGCTTTCTGTGTTCATTCAACTTGTGCATAAACGTGTTGAGCAAGACAGGGCCAGCAATAAAACCATGAAGCATGTTGCTGCCCTGCAACATCAACCTATTAATTAGCACTGATATCACTCTACGGTCAGCTGTGACTGTATCTAACTGACGGTACTATTGCAGAGTCCACAGGGTTTATGAGCAACTCTGAAGGACAAGTTGCTTGGTTCTAAGCACTACCTGGCATGTGGTTAACCCATCTAGTAGCTGTCTCAAAGAAGGACAGGACAATGGGTGGAAGATCCCCGTCTGTGATGGGCTGAACTGTGACCTCCCCAAATTTATGCATTGAAGCCCTAACCCCCAGCACCTCAGAAAGTGACTGCATTCTGAGGTAAGGCCTTTAAAGAGGTAAGTCACAGTGACAGAATCAGGATGGGCCATAATCCAATGACTGGTGTCCTTGTAAGAGGAGAAGATACTGGCACAGACACACACATAGGGTGTGTGTGTCCTTACTTCATGTGAAGAAAGAGGGAGAAGTTGGCCATCTCCAAGTCAAGGAGAACAGCCTGGATGGAACAGTCTTCCCTCACAACCCTCAGAAGCAACTGACCCCTGCCAACACCTTGATCTTGGATTTTTGGCCCTTCAGAACAGTGAGAAGGTTAATTTCTGTTGTTTAAGCCACCCAGCCTGTGGTGCTTTGTTATGGCAGCCCTAGCAAATGAATACACCATTCCTTCCTCTCTTCCACTATTGCTTTTTGGTGAAATTGGTCATCCTGGTCTTGGCAAGATAATCTGAGGTTTTAGCATAGCAGGCATGTTACTCAAAGTATGGTCCATGGACCAGCAGCCTAGGCATCACCTGGGAGCTTATTAGAATTGCTAACCCCGGCCCCACCTCAGAGCCACTCAGTGACAATCTGCATTTTAACAAGATCCCTAGGTGACTGGCATTATAACTTCGAGAAGTGCTGTACTCCCAAACCCCTTCATTGATTTCTTAGTAAACCTGGACTTTTCTGTATATTAGATTTGCTTAAAACTGCATTCCCTAAGGATCAGATCCAATCCAGGCTTAGGAATTTTAAAACTTGATTGAACTCTAGCCGTAGAGTCAGATTTCAGAACGAGGACTTGAAGCCGAGAGATGAGGTATTTTGCCTGAGGACACAGCACTAGAATTCATTTTGATTTATGCACAATTTCTAGGAACACTGGTAGTATTAAAAAAAAAATTCATATGCAACCTGGCAATGTCAGTCAGTTTCTGAGCCAGATAAATATAAGAACTGGGTCTGAACTTAAAGCAGTGGACAAATTAGCTGACTACATACATTAACTGCATTTAAAGAGGTTAGTGCCATGAGGGGTTGGAAGAAATCCAAATAGTCTGCTAGACAGAAACACCACCATTCTTCCAGTTAGAGGGGCTAACACCCCACAGTTCACTCTATCTGGTCTTACTCTCAAAGGAGAGATTATTAAAGTCTGTCCTGTCTCTAACATTTCTAAGCAAATTCTCATACTTTTTTTTTTTTTAAAGATGCAGGATCTGGCTATGTTGCCCAGGCTGGTCTTGAACTCCCAGGCTCAAGTGATCCCCCAACTTCAGGCTTCCAAGTAGCTGGGACTGCAAGTGTGCACCACCATGCCCAGCTTCACACATCTTTTATATTCTGATTCACATTTTGATTCACATCACAATGCCTTTGTGAGGCACACACAGCAGGTGACGGTGCAGGTAGTGTATGGCCCGAGAGCTGTGGGAGATTTGTTGTTTGCCTCAACTTCTCTTTCTTTCACATTCTGCCTGCTTCCTTGTCTTCTTGAAAAGAGTGTTTATCGAATAGCTTACAGTTAGTGATACCTTTATTTTGTCACATGTCCATTGTACCCCCAGCACTGTGATGGGTACACAAAGATGAGCCAAATCAGGGAGACACATCTATCACTAAATAATGACATGGGGCAAGCTGGGTGCTGTGATGGCATGTGCCAGGTCCTGTGGGCCATGCAGGAGGAGGGCCTACTCTGGAAGAGACAGGGACGCTTTTACATGAGACCTCGAGAATAAATAGGAGTGACAGGCTGAGTAGGAAAGTTTTCTACGCAAAGACTGAATGTGTCATGCCATGTCTTATTTGGAGAATTGTTTGTTAACTAAGGCTGGGGCATGTCTGATGCAGAGTGCAGCGTGACAGCTTTTGTGAGCTAAGCTAAGGAGTACAGGAGTTAACTAGACTGTCTTGCCAGACCCTGCTGGTGGTTCTGCACAGAACACGTATCTCAAACTCCCTTGACTCGGGAACTCTTTAAATCATAATATATTGGTGCTCCTGAAAGATAGTGCCTATTCAGATGTAAGTATGGGTGGTCCTGGATTTCATGTAGTTTCCACCTGGCCTCCCATTCATGCACATACACACTCACCTTCATCCATCGGATTTGGTCTTTCACAGGTCACAGATCTAATGATAAAGCATCTTGGGGTGGCCCTGCCTACCTGCCAGGTACCACCACTGAGGGAACAGCCAGTGAGGGGTAACTGCCTTGCTGCCAAGTCAGTATCTGAAGGGAATCCTTGCTGCTCCCCCTCCTGAGATCTCCACCCCAACCTCATCCTCTCCTCTTCCTTGGTAGGGTTGGTGGGGCTGGGTGAGAGCAGGGACAGCTCTGGGTTATCTACAGACAGCCTCACACGTATCCACTAAGGTCCCACTTTGGGGATTGTGTTTTTGGTAACAGGTAACAAGTGCCCCTTGACTGCAGCCTCACTTGGGGGAAAACTCATGGCTGGTGAGAGGTTTGGAGATGGAGGGTCATGGGCCTGGGCTGGATCAGACCCAGGGCCTAGGGTAGGAGCACCTACAGAGGCCATAACTGGGGATTTTATCATCTTGTTTTAGCTCCTCTGGAGCGGAAAGTCTGGAAGTCAGTGGAACCCTGAGCAGCTTGGCAGAGCCTGGCAGTGTCCTCCTGACAGTTGGTGGCAGCACAGGCCACTCTTTGAGTCACAGGCATGTTCCTCTGGGCTTCCCCAGAGGGGTCAGGTGGAAACTGAGCACAGGAGACCCTTTAAACTGGCTTTGTGAAAGCCACAGGCAGCAGGTTTGCTTGTGCTGTTCCAGCCTTAAACCCGGGTTAAGCATTTTCAAATGCATCCTGCCGCAAGCTTTCTAGGCATCTGTCAGTGGGCCTCCTGAAAGCCTTTCTTATTCACATGCAGTTCTGACCAGAAAGCTCCCTGCATCTCCTCACCTGCCGAGACCCTTCTCCTCCCGCAGGTTGATGGAAGTCTGGTAACCCAGCCATCACTCCCCAAAATGATTCCCTGCCGTCTCTCAAGCTAGAAACTCGAGGAAGATCGGTGTCTCCCCTTTCATTATCCTATTGTCCGGGGGATGAAGCCTCCGGCTTTACAATCAAGACAGATAGACTTGTTTTACCTCCAACCCTCTGCCTCTAACTGGAGCCCCAAGTTTTATACCCCGGCACCAACTAAAGGCCTATTAACCAGCAACTGGCTCCCTAGTCATTTTGCTAGGAGAACTAGTTTGTTATCTACTAGGCTAGTCTGTCTGTTGTAGGAAGGGGTTTGAGAGAAGAAATCCCTTCCAAGTATCACTGTGGGTGCCTGGTTGAGCCCCGAGGAGGTTATGCTGTCACTGGGTGTGCACTTTGGGTACGAAGGAAATTAGTTATCTCTCCCCAGGCCTGCACAGGGCTGCTGGTGTGGCAGTCACGGTCCAGGCTAGAAAAGGAGGTCTGGGTTTCACCTGGTCCATGGACACCACTCGGGGGTGGATGCAGGGCAGAGCCCAGGAGAGGAGCAGCTGCCTGGGGGCCCCCTCCCCACACCACCTCTCCTGTTTCCGCCCTAACGCACAGACCACGTGTCAGGCCACGTCTCTTCACAGCTCAAATGTGACCATGGAGATCAGGAGGATAAATACATTCATTCTCCATCTCAGCGTGGGACGGGGGTGGGGGAGCTGCCCTGAAATGCACTCCAGGAAGGTCTCCAAGGGAGGCCTTTAATTAGTGCCTGGGGGGTATACAACTTGGGGCTCCAGTTAGAGGCAGAGGGTTGGAGGTAAAAAGGGCAGAGGGAGGGTCCCTGTGGCCCTACAGCCAGGGCCCATATTTCCCTACTCAGAATCTAGATCTGTGATTTGACTGGAGGACCCACAGCTGCTATATCCATAGAGGACGAGCCTGCGGAGCCGCCTCCAGGTGTGTCCACCTCACAGCTCAAGGGCGCGCGTGTTTCTCCCCCACCTGGATGGTGGAGAGTCCTGAGGAAGGGGAGCAGGAAGGACTCTGGTGGGAAAGATTAGGGACAGGCGCAGGCAACTTCCTAAGCCCCTAGTAACTCCGCAGCATGTGCTCTTGGGCAGTTACTCCCCTGTCCAGCCACAGCGGGGTGATCTGTCCGAAGAGCAAAGGGGCCTGCTGTATATGCAAATGTCCTCACAAAGGCTAGGGCAGGTGAAGTGCTTAGTAAACTAAAAACATAAGTAAACCAATAAGCTTCTACCAAATCAGACCCCTCGCAGACATTTCCCTCTTAGCCAGAACAAACTTGCAGCTTTGGGGAAGTTTGAGAGAAAAAAAAAGTTGTGCCGTCCTCCCTGGTAGGGAGTCTGCAGTTTGGAAATCTTAAGAGACCGAGCAGCAAGTTTGCACAGGAAAGAACAGCGTGCCGGGGTTCGTTGCCTCTGTCCTGCCCCTCTGTGAGCTCACTCATGTCCCTGCTGAACCTCATCACGGTCTAAATAACCAAGATCGAATGCAGTCAATGAAGCAGAACCATAGGAGTATCGTTTCATCCTGGATTTAACAATTTCAAACTTTCGGCCGGGCGCGGTGGCTCAAGCCTGTAATCCCAGCACTTTGGGAGGCCGAGACGGGCGGATCACGAGGTCAGGAGATCGAGACCATCCTGGCTAACACGGTGAAACCCCGTCTCTACTAAAAAATACAAAAATCTAGCTGGGCGAGGTGGCGGGCACCAGTAGGCCCAGCTACTTGGGAGGCTGAGACCGAAGAATGGCGTACCCGGATCGGAGCTTGCAAGTGAGCTGAGATCCGGCCTGCACTCCAGCTGGCACAGACCAGACTCCTCCAAAAGAAAAAAACCAAAAACAAAAACCAAAAACTTTCAAACTTTCAATCAGCGGTTTGTTCAGAGGAAAGAGAGGAGGGTCTTCATTCTCCTCTTAAGAAAACCAGACTACAGCATCTTCTTCAGATCCAAGGCCTCTGGTACTGGACCTGGAGGCTTTGAGCTCTGGGAGTTCATTGTAAACATCAGTGTCGCCAAAACTCACAACTGGGGGCTGTTCCTGGGAAGTGAGTGGATGGGTGAATTTTCTTTTCTTTTTTAAATTCCATAAATAACATGGCTTCTCTCTCTGTATCTTTATGTCACATGGGCTCTGAATGTGCCCAGCTGGTCATTCTCTTTTATAGGTAAATATGTGCCCATGTTATTAAAAGAAAGGCCTCTTACAATGCAGCTGGTGAGCTTCTGCTTGCTAGTCCTCACAGATTCCTTGTTGCAACCGAGGCGGGCGTGTTACTTTGATAGTCATATGAAATAACCCTAACTTTGCCTGGGGATATTTATAACAAGACATGCAGAATTATTGCACCATAAAGGCTGCTTCGCTGATTCTTGCTGATTAGAAACTTAAAAAAAAAAAAAGACGAATGGAATAAAAACCAAAAAGTCCCAACCGCTGGAGTGATGAAGTCAGGCAAACTGGAGCCACAGTGGTTCCCCCAGCCCTTTGATAGATGAAGGTTGGAGAAGTTGGGCCAGCCCCGTGGGCTCCTTTTCCGAGGTGCTTCATGCGTCTCCTACATTCCTGCCCCAAGCTGAGGCCAAGAATGAATGACCTGGGAGGGACGGGCTTGTCTTTCTGCCATGCTGGGGGCCAGTGCCAAGTTTTGCTTTAGGAGAAATGAAGGCAGAGCAATCCCTGGTGTTAGATGAGGCAAGCGTATCCACCCTGCCCTCTGGCAGACAGGCCAAACAGGACGGGGCATTTTTAATTGATGCTGGGACCTTGCACGGATAAGAAGTTGGCAGGAACGGACAGAACCCTTTATTCTTCCTTCCAAGATGCCCATTTACCAGGCCCATCCTTAAGGGCATTGTGAAAGTGGGCCCAATGGGGTTTCTGCCCTTGGCTGCTGGCCAGAATCAAACTGGTTTCATCAGGCCCTGAGTGTAGACGCAATGTGCAGTAATTGGTGCATTCAGCGTTGATCCTCGTGTTCCCTGAGTGCTGTGAGGCGCTTTCCCATAACCTCTCCTATTTTGCAGCTTGTCTTTGGCCCTAACAAACACCCTTTCCTCACCTCTGGTTGTCCTTCTCCACCTCTCCTCTGGCCACACGCACAGTTCACACATATATCACCCTTTATCCAGTAGAGTCAGATATTTCCCTGGGTCTAGCTCAGGTGGAAAACCTGCTTGGAAAGGAAAAGAAGCCTTTTCTTATTTCTGGGAGGTGACTGAAGAATCCTGCAGCACGTTGCTCTGGAGGCGTTTGACTCAATGCTCTGGTCACAGTGGGAAGAGCTGTTCTGTAGCGGCACCTTGGACCATGCCAGTCGCCAATCCTGGGGCGGGCGGTGGGCGTGGGAGGCTCCCCAACTGTGTTCAATAATGATATTGAATAGAATAAAAGAATAATGATCCTGGGAGCATTCATGCACCCCACACCCACCTTTCATAAAAGGCCACTGCTCCTAACTTTGGAGTTTCCTATGTGGCCCCTACCCCGTTCCTGTCCCCTTGTCTCTACACTAAAAGTAATCATCCTGAGTTGTGTATTCACCATTCCCTCGCCTTTCTTCATCTAACTAGCACTTTCTGTTTGCATATCTTTGAGCTTTACGTGATGGAATGATACAGGACATAGCCTTCTGTAACGTGCTTCTTTCTGCCTGACACCAGGCTCCCGAGAAGCATCATTTGGCCACAGCTGTAAATTGTTCTATTTCGCTGCTGCCTTGAGTCCCGTTGCATGGAGACATTGATTGTGATGGCCACTTGGGTTGTTTTCAGGTTTTTACTCTCCCAGGCTCCTTTGCTATGCTGTGTACATTCTAGACATGGCTCCTTGTTCAGGACTTTCCCTAGAAGTAAAGTTGCTGGATGATACGATTTGTACATACTCAGTTTTCCAAGTAGCTAGGTCAGTCTACATTCCGACAAGTGGAGCATAGATCTACCACTCATTTCACATCCCTACCAACACTTGGTATTGTTTTTAATATTTGCCAACCTGGTGGGCACAAAGTGATAGCTCACTGTGGTTTCTATTTGAATTCCCCTGTTGGTTAACGAGGATGGGTTTTTTTAACATGCAGATTGGCCATGGTGGCACACCTATTCAAATCTTTTGCCTGTTTTTCTTGATAGATTAATAGGTGGGTGTTCTTTATATGTTTTGGATACCAATCTTGAGTCACTTATGTGTGTTGCAAATATATTCTCCCAATTTTGGCTTATTTTTTCGTTATGGTGGCTTTTGCTGAACAGAAGTTATGAACTTTAACAGTTACATTCTTTAATCTTTCCCTTTATAGTTGGTATAATTGTGTCTGGTTTCAGAAATCTTCCCCTTCTACATACAAATTCACAAGCATAGTTTCCTCTAGTGTCTTTTAAAAGTTTTACAGTTTTGTTTTTCACATTTAGCTCCTTAGCCCACCTGAAATTTGTTTGTTTGTTTTGTGACATGGTCTTTCTGTTGCCCAGGCTGGAGTGCACTGGCACAATCATGGCTCACTGCAGCCTCAACCTCCTGGGCTCAAGCAATCCTCCTGACTCAGCCTCTCAAGCAGCTGCGACTGCAGGTTCATGTAACCACACCTGGCTATTTTTTTTATTTTTAGTAGTGACAAGGTCTCTCTGTGTTGTCCAGGCTGATCTCAGACTCCCAGCTCTGCCTCCCAAAGTGCTGGGATTCCAGGTATGAGCCACTGTGCCTGGCCTATAATGACTTTATATAATGCTGGAGTTTGTGAGTGTTCTGGTTGTCTATGGCTGCATAACAGATATCCTCAAAACTTAGTTATTTAAAAAATGTCCAGGCTGGGCACAGTGGCTCACACATGTAATCCCAGCAGTTTGGGAGGCCAAAATAGGCAGATCCCTTGAGCCCAGGAGTTTGAGACCAGCCTGGGCAATGTGGTGAGACCATCTCTATAAAAGAAGTAGCTGGGTATGGTAGTGCATGCCTGTGGTCCCGACTACTTGGGATGCTGAGGTGGGAGGATTTTTTAGCCTGGGGAGGTGGTAGGGGGAGGGCGGAGGTTGCAGTGAGCCATGATCACACCGCTGCACTCCAGCCCGGGTGACAGAAGACTCTGTCTCAAAAAAATAAAAAATAAAACAATATCCACTTCATTATAAATACCATTTGGCAGGTTAGGGATCTGGGCAGGATTCAGCTCAGGAATATTGCCATTCCCTATGGACTCGTTGAGGTCACTTGGTGGTATTAAGCTAGCAGATGGGCTGGTCTGGCGGGTTCAAGAGAGCCTCATTCACATTTCTGGCCCATTGATAGAAAAACTGGAATTGTCTGGGATTGTCACTGCAGTGCTTTCTCTAGCTGGCCAGGGCAGTCTTATGTCTTATGTGACAGCTCAGGGCTCCTCAACAGAGTGTTCTGAGACTAGGATGGAAGCCACAAGCTTCTGCTCACTAGCTTTAAAAGTCATTCAGTGCCACTTCTGCCATATTCTATTATGTTACATTTTCCATAGGTAGCTAGTAGTTTATGACTTTTACATCTACATTTCATAAGTGAGATTGCAAACTTCTTTTCAGCTACTGTTCTTACCTGGTTTTGCTGCCAAAGTTATGCAAGCCTCATTAAAATGAGATGGTCTTACCTACTTTTCTCTATTCTGAAGTAATTTAAGACTAGTTTTCCTTCTTTCTTTTTTTTTTTTTGTTTCTAGAGACAGAGTCTCACTATGTTGCCCAGGCTGGTCTCAAACTCCTGGTCTCAAGTGATCCTTCCACCTTGGCCTTTCAAAGTGCTGGGATTGCAGGCCTGAACCACTGTGCCCATTTCTTGAATGTTAGTAGAACTTGTGGCTAGAAGCATCTGAGCCTGATGTTTCCTTTTATAGGAAGATTTTTAAACTGTTGATTCAATTTTTGTATTGGTTATGGCGATTTGAGTGTTCTATGTCCCCTTGAGTTTGAGTTTGTTATGAACAGTCATATTTATCTAGTAATTTGTTTCATCTACACTTTCAAATTTACTGGTATAATGTTTATAATAACCTCTGAAATCTCTGTAATGTCTGCAGCATCGGTATTTATGTCTCATTTTTTGTTTCTGACATTGTTACTTGTGTCTTCTCTTTTCTTGATCAATCTTGCCAGAAATTTATCAATTTTATTAGTTTTGTCAAATAAATGAATTTTGGTTGTGTTGAGTCTATTAGATTTTTGACTTTTATTTCATCAGTCTCTTTGGGATTATACAATTCTTTTTCTATCTTAAATCATATGAATAGATGATTAATTCTATTATAAATTGTATGCTTTATGGCCAGGCGTGGTGGCTCATGCCTGTAATCCCAGCATTTTGGGAGGCCAAGGTAGGCAGATCACTTGAGGTCAAGAATTTGAGACCAGCCTGACCAACATGGTGAAGCCCTGTCCCTACTAAAAATAAATTTAAAAAAAAAATTAGCCAGGTGTGGTAGCACACACCTGTAGTCCCAGCTACTCAGGAGGCTGAGGCATGAGAATTGCTTGAACCCGGGAAGCAGAGGTTGTAGTGCATGAGATCGCACCATTGCACTCCAGCCTGGGCAACACAGCAAGACTTGCAAAAAATAAAATAAAAATAAAAATAAAAAACTGTATGCTTTAACTTATTTGACGCATTGGTTATTTATAAGCACACTTAAAACTTTTCAATCATTGGGAAATCATCTTTTTGCTGTTAATTTCTCATTTAACTGCCTCGTAGTCAGTGCAGTCTGTATGATACTAATACTTTAAGCATTGTTGAAACTTGTTTTGGCTCAGTTGTCATTGAAAATAAGTCTCCTATAGTTGTTGGGTACAATTTTCTGTAACTATATATTGAGTCAATTTTATAGTGTTCAGATCTTCTATATTTGTAAAGTTTTGGGTTTTGTTTTTAGTATTCTTGATATTTTAATTACTGGGATGGTTATAATAAATTCTTCTACCATAAAAGCAAATTTATCTATTTCTTCTTGTAATTGCATATATTTTTGCTTTATATGTTACAGGGTATGTTATTAGGTATATACATGTTTAAAATTGTTATATTTTCCCAGGGAACTAAAACTTTAATCATTGTGTAGTGATCCTGTTTCTTCCTAGTAGTACTTCTTACATTACAGTCTAACTTGTCTGCTATTAATTTAGGTATACCAGCTTGTTGGATTAGTATTTGCCTGAAGTATTATTTTCTGTTCTTTTTACTTTTAACCTTTTAGGTTTTAAATATGTTGCCTATAAATAGCATATAGGTGGATTTTTAAAGCTGAAACTTAATTTATATTAATTGTGATCACTAAAATATTTGCACTTACATTTACCATTTTATTAAAAGTTTTCTATTTATCTTACCTTCTCTGTTCCTTGATCTTTCTTTTCTTGTCTTCTTTTATTTTTTCAATATTTATTTTCTTACTTTAACTTTTCATTATAGGTAATTGACACACATAACAAAAGTGGAGAAATATCTCTCAACTTCAGCAATGATCAACAAATTTCATTTTATCTATCCTCTATACCTTCCCCATTACCCAACACTGGATTGTTTTTAAGCAAAACCAAGCCATCATATTATTTTATTCATAAATTCTTTGGTATGTGTATAATATTCAAGAAATGTTTCATGAAAAAAACTACATTACCATTATTACATCTTTAAAAATAACAATTCTTTAATATCATTAAATATGCAGTGAGTGTTCAAATTTTCCTGTCTCACACACACAAATTTTTTTTGTTTTTTTTTTTTTCTCTTGGATTGTCTGAAACTGGATCCAACAAGGTCCACCCATTTCTTTCTTCTTTTAGAATAAACATTATTTTCTTATGTAATTTTATTCTTACTAGTTTGGGAATGATACACTTTATTCTTTATTATTATTCTAAAAATTCTAACTTATCAGTCTGAAGTTAATCAGTATTTTTTCTCTCTAAATAGTGTATAGTTCAGAATACTTTAAATCCTATCAACAAACCCTTTCCCTAATCTTAGATCATGTGCTATTGGTGTCTTGTATTTTGGTTCTAATTTTTAACTCTATAAGACATTATTATTTCTTTTTTGTTTTGTTTTGTTTTTTGCGACAGGTCTCACTCTGTCACTAAGGCTGGAGTACAATGGTGCAATCTTGGCTCCAGCAGCCTCAACCTCCTGGGCTCAAGCAATTCTCCTGTGCCAGCCTCCCATGTAGCTGGGACCGGAGGTGCACATCATCATACCTGGCTAATTTTTTAATTTTTCTGATTTTTTGTAGAGCTGAGGTTTCCCTGTGTTGCCCGGGCTGGTCTTGAACTCCTGGACTCAAGTGTTCTTCCTGTCTAGCCCTCCCAAAGTGCTGGGATTACAGGCATGAGCCACCATGCCTGGTCTGTTTCATGATTTTTGACTGTGAGCTCACATCTGTAGGAATTACTTGATGCTGGGTTGAGTAAGTTTCTCTTGGGAAGGTTTGTACTTACCTCTTCCGGGCATCTGGGGGAACCACCAGTCATAGGCATCTTTTAACTAAATATTCAACTTGAGGTTTTTTTCTTCTACTCAGGTTCAAGGTTCAAAGAGGCAAACTCCTTGCATCCCCTTGAGGGAGGGAATGGTGAATCTATTTCCTAGTTAATTAACTGGAAGATATAACCCATTAGGGTTCTAGATTTATGGAGGGGCTCTTCTGTTAGCCTCCCCACCTTGACTGGACCCTGTTTTTTTTTACCCAGCAAGGCTGTGAAAATAAAAATTCAAGTTTAGAGTAAATATTATCAAGATATAAGGTGGCATTAGAATTCTGCTTATTTTTCTGGGCTTTCACTCTCACCTTTGCTTGGTCACTCACCTTTTATTTATTTATTTTTTTGCCAAACTCATCAGTACTTTCTGTATATCTGCATTGTTCACTGTTTTCCATAGGATAGGCCAGAGTATCTTCTCCATCAGACTTCCAGAAGCTAAAGTCCTCTCGACAGTTACTATTCTATCTACTATTCCCAGAGTGCCAATTCTTGCTAGACGAAGTTTTGGGAGTTTCTAACTTCATTCACCTGAATGTTCACTGCTATTTAAAACCTTTTTCCTCTTGGCCTTGACCCCTAGCCCTCTGCTTTCCTACAAGTATGGAGAGACTATCAGGTACGAGTTCTCTCCTTCCTGTCCTCTCTACTTTATAATACCTCTTTATCCACTTAATCTTTCCTACTTATTCTTCCCCCTAAAGTCTCACTTGGAGAACTGCCCCTCCTTTCTAAGGCCAAATCCTCTACCCTTGCTATGAATTCCACTTTTGTGGCCAAAATTCCTCTTTCCTTGCTCATCATCTTTTGCCAATTATATTCTTACTAATCTTTCAAGACTGAGTTTAGTACTTTCTCTCCTGTGATGCCTTTTGAAACGTCCCTTCCACCCCCATCCCAAATGTCCTCTCCGCACTCCAAGAACACTTTATTGTTAACATAACATTGACATAGGACTTACACTGTTGTAAATATTATTTGTATAACCTCATTTCTCCTTCTAAATTGTGAGTTCCTTACAGAAGACACCATTTTCTACATTATTTCTTACTGTGCGGAACATAATACTTTGCATATAGTGGTTCATTGTAAATGCTTCTTGCCTTCCTTAGAAATCAGTCTCTTCAACAATCTCTTTTCTTTACTCTGTCATCATTTTCACTAGATCCCTCCTTTCTGTGGTCAGACACATTCAAGTATTTTGGAACTTGAAGGGAAAGAAAAAAAATCTTTGCTTAATCCTGCTGTTTCCCTTTTTATCTTTCTTTTTCTAAATATCTTAAACATATGGTCTGTGACTTCTGTCTTCTTTCTTTACCCTGCATCTTTTTTTAACCATCTGTAATCTGACCTCCGCTCTCACCACTCTACTTAGACTACACTCTTAAAAATGAATTTTCTTCTGATTACCACCACAGTGTCCTCTCTGCAGCTTCTGTTTGATACTCTGAGCACCCCGGTGGGAGAGTGACCTCTGCCCATTGTGGCCCTGGGGTACTGCTGGGGTCTCCTGCCCTCTGACCACTCTTCATCCCCTCCGCCCAAGCCTGTTCTCAGCTCATAGCTTTCCTTCCTATACTGAGGGACCCCCGGCCCACGTTTGTGACTTTAGCTATTATGGATGGGCCTGCTTTTCGCATCTTCATTCTCCTCCCCTAATTTCTTCTAAAGCCAAAAATCTAAATTCTCAAATTCTTTCTAGACATTTTCATTTGATGCCCCTCTGCTCAAGAAGTCTCCCTTTCCTCAATATGTTCATCTCTTCCATCACTTCCTGGTTCCTTTAGGCTCAACAATCTGAGTTTTGTTTGATCTTTCCCAATTTCTTATTCCCTGCTTTCTCACCCCCTATGAAGGTGGTTCAACCTCCACAAAATCTCCCTCGATTCCAGCTGTCTTTGCTTTGGTTTAGGACTCGTCCCTGGATGAGTGCACCAGGCTCCCTGGCTATGCCTCTGCTATCAGGTTCTTTCCTTTCTCAGTCCTCTTGCATATATTCTAAAAATTCCATTCAAGGTCTGATGGAGGTCTATGGAAAAAGACGATGGATTAGAGAATCTGACAAGTCAGGATGTGAATCCCAACTTCACTACTTACTGGCTGCGGGGTGTCAGTTTCCTTCATTTCTGTGAGAGGAATGTCACTCATCACATAGGATTTTAGTGCATATTAAGTAAGGCGACCTATTGATGATAAAATTACCTTTCTATATGTTTTTATTTTTAACAGATCAATAAGCATTTTCAGAGCAATTAGGTCAATTCCCCAAGGTCACAGTCTATAAAGCAGAGCAGGGTTTTTCACATATCTCACAAAGCAAGGTGAATATAATCTTTAAATTCATCTATATTAATTAATGAATCCATATTCCTAATGCCTAGTAACAAATCCTACATTCACTCAGTTCTTCAGGAACCAAGAGAAGATACTGATCCTGAGGGGGCTGGAGCAACTCCAGGTCAGTGTCAGGGGCTGAGACCAGCATTGGAAGAGAAGGCGCGCGGCTTAGCATGGAGGCCAGGAGGGGAAATGGTGAGGAAAGAGGGCGTACCAAGATGCCCTGCCCAGCATGACTATCACTGGAAAATGAGAAAGGATGTGGAGCTCATTGTGTATTTTTATGACGTTGAGCGGATTTAATCCTTTTCTGCCTAGGGCTGTTCACTCTTCATGAATGTCTTGGGGATTTGGCCAATTGTGAGAATGTTTCTGGTGATATTAAACATCATTTTATGAGGTTGGCGGCCATTACTTTCAAACCATAAATCTTATCCTTTAAAAAAAATGGGAATGATCCCTTTGAAAAATCCCATTTGATGATGAGAAGTTTGGTTGTGGAAAATACATAAAATTCGGGATCCCCTTTTTTGCCTCAGGCTTGAATGTGGGCTGGGGTCAGACATTCGGAGCAGTGTGAGGGGCGAGAACCTCAGGAAAGCCTCTCTGACTGATGCTACGGTGGAGCAACGAGAACACCCAGTGGCATAAACGTTCAGAAAGACAGTGGAGAAAAAGGAAGGAGGATGCACCCCAGTCCATGACACCCGCCCTGCGCGTTGCTAGTTGGGGTCACGTGTCCAGCGTCTCCAATATGACGGCTGCGTGCCCCGGCCCACTTGCTGTACTCTACTTGTGGCCAGAACTGTGGCTTTCCCTTCACCTCACGCCCCAGATCAGTGGCTCTCGGTGGCCATTCATTCAAAACTCCCTGAATGAGAATATTTTGTGGTAAATTTTGTTTGGGGAATGCTGCAGGCTATTTTCCCCTGCTGGAGATTCCCAGTGAGTATCAGCAGTTTTGATAAAGACTTTTTTTTTTTAGCAAACAGCCAGCAGAGCCAGCCGCTTGGACCCAGGGGTCTTAGGTTGTTCCCAGGGCCCAGGTGAGGCGCTGTAACCCACACACCTATCTCCAGAGACTCATTTCCAACCTGCTCAGGACTCAAGAAGGCTCAGTTGTTCAGATCTAAAAACCCATTAAATAATTTTCCTCTCCATTCATTCTTCCATATGATAGCAGGGAGTAAATCTGCTTTTGTGCCTGACAGATGTGCAGTTACTAATTTAACCAGGTAAAGTATGGTTGAGGGATGTCAAACCCCAGGCAGTGTTCTTGGGAGTAGCTTCCATTGTTATGGCCCCTGAAGACACTTGCTGACTTAAACAGGTCAGGGGCCGCAGGGATGGGCCACTGTGCTCAGGAGAATCTCTGAGGCCCCCCTCCAGGCCCATTACTAGAGGCCAAAGGACACAGATAAAATCCATGGCAATGAGTTCACAGGAGACACCTGGTGCCACTGGGCAGGACCTCATATGGGGTTTTGGGGGAAATGAAAACAATAATTTTATGAAAATCAACCTTCCTCCCCAATCATTGCTAACCCCTTGCCATCTCTGAATATTTCAATTTTAGAATGTTTGTTTTAGGGAACTGGGCAGAAATGACAGGAGTTAGCCCATATGTGTTGGACCTTCCCTGTGTGCCAGATGTTTTTAAAAGGCCTTCGTGTCCATCTTCCTAATCATGGCACTGCTGTGACTCATGGTAATGGAGTGTTATGCCCATTTTACAGATGAGCAAATCAAGGCTTAGCCCTCCATGAAGTGGTGTGCCTCCAGAGCCCAGGCTCCCCCTTTCTGCCTGTTCTGCCTCAGGGTAGCTTTGAGTCTTCCATGGAGTCTTCTACACATTCCAGGCAGAAATGTAAGCACCAGAGAAATGACCTAAGAAATCGCACCTACCTTTGCAAGGCTGCCACCTTCCCTGCTGCCTTGTGGAGAGGGCCTGGCTAGCTTCTCAGCACCATGAGCACAGCAGACCCTTTTTCTTTCCAGGGCCGCTTGGAGGAGGGAAGACTCTGTCCTGGCACTGGCATCTCCTGTGCAACTCAACTCATGACTGATCCTGCAGATCACAGGAGACCCTGCAGCGCTGGAAGAACCCAGAGTTCAGGGCAAAGGGGAGCTTCGAGCACTCCCAAAAATAGGTCCTTGCCTGTCATTTTTAAATGAGGTTTCTTTTCTTCTCCCCAGCTTCTACTTTCTCTGAGGCATGGGGTAAGAGAATTTATTTTCTTTTTTCTTTTGAGACAGGGTTTCACTCTGTCATGCAGGTTGGAGTGCAGTGGCACAATCACCGCTCACTGCAGCCTTGACCTCCCAGGCTCAAGCAATCCTCCCACCTCAGCCTCCCAAGTAGCTGGGACTACAGGTGTGTGTCACCATGCCCAGCTTTTTTTTTTTTTTTTTTTTTTTGTATTTTTGTAGCAATGAGGTCTCTCCATGTTACCCAGCCTGGTCTTGAACTCCTGGGCTCAAACAATCTGCGAGCCAGGGCCTCCCAAAGTGCTGAGATTACAGGTGTTAGCCACTGCACCAGGCCAGTAAAAGAATTTCTTAGAAAGTTTTGGGATGAATTTGGCTACCTTTGCTGTAGAATATATAGAAGGAGAATTTAAAAACTTCTTTGTTGGTAGGACTTAAATCTTCTGTGTTGCTGTTCTGTTTGTAAGGGCAGCGCTAGCTCCTGACCCCAGCAGTAATTTCCATGCCTTCTTTTCCCAGCTGCAGGGAGGGACCCTGGATCATTGACTGGGCTTCACCGTCTGGAGAAGAGATTCTGGAGAAGTTGTCTCTGGAGTGAGTTTCTGTTTAGTTGGATAATTTGTGTATTTAATGACATACAACTTTTTCTTTTTTTCAAAGAAACCACCTTGTCAATATCCCACAAAAGAGCAAAATATATATTTTAAAATCTTACATTTAAATAAAAAGTAATATAGCCATAATATAAAGACACTCCAAGTACAATCCAAGTACACTAGGCTAGACTGGAGGTTGCAGTTGGTTCAGGCAAGATTCATACCCCGAACTGCACCAGGTAAGCAGCTTCCCAGGCCAGCAGCCTGTACAGTGACACCGGGCCCCCCACCAGCACCCTGCACTTGGTTTAATGCTTCATGTTGCTGCCATAACATTCTGAACACTTTTTGAACAAGGAGCCCTTCGCTTTCATTTTGCTCTAGGCCCCATGAATGGTGTAGCTGGTCCTGCTCTGCTGGTTCCCTGTTCCCTGCAGAATGATATCCAGATGCCCTCCACATCCATTCCCACTGCCGAGTGAACCCCTCTAGGCAGGCAACATGGCCAAGCCGTCCTCACCCCGAGGTCTGGCACCGTGCCTGGCAGGACTCAGCCAGCAACCGAGGACTAAAGGAAATTTTGTAAAACACCATAAAGAGGCTTGTTCTCTATCCAGATAAAATGGAAGCTCTTTCTGTCCTCTCAAAATATCCCTTTTTCAAATCAAACTCATTTCCTAGCTAAAAGCCATTATCAAACACCAGGCTCACCTCTTGGTTATACATGCGGGTGTTTATTAAGGCCACCCATAAACTTAAAACACCTTCATTCAAATCTGATTTCTTTCATTTCTTTTTGTGTTATTCTTACAGTGGAGCTTCAGTTTTTGTTAAAGGAAGGCTGTCTCTAATGTACTGTTTTAACACGAGTTTCTTTTAACTGACTAACCGAACACCCCAGGTTAGGTGACTGGCCCAGCCTAAGTAGGATGAGCTGTAGGCTCTTGAATTGTCCTGGTCTCAGGGCAACTTCTCCAGCAAGAGCAAACACAGGTCCTAGGGCCTACAAAATGTTTTCACTTAAAATTCTTTTGAAATCACAAGAAGAAATAGATTTGATTCATATATATAATATGTAACATGTAAACCCAGCCTGGATTATGTTTGTCTCCTGCTCTGCTGGGAATGTTTGCCCCCACCGATATTCATGTTGAAACTTAATCCCCAATGTGGCAGGATTGAGGGGTAGAGCCTTTAAGGGGTGACTGGGTCACGAAAGCTCTGCCCTCATGAGTGGATTAATCCATTCAAGGATTAATGGGTTAATGGATTTTCATGGGAGTGGGACTGGCCACCTTATAAGAAGAGGAAGAGAGACCTGAGCTAGCGTGTTAGCCTGCTCAGCCCCCTCGTGGTGTGATGTCCTGCAGCAACTCTACAGCATCCCCAACAGCAAGAGGGCCCTCACCAGATGTGGTTCCTCAACCTGGCACTTCTCAGCCTCCGTAACTGAAAGAAGTAAATTCCTTTTCTTTATAAAAGACCCAGTTTCAGGTATTCTGATATAAGCAACAGAAAACAAACTAAGACATCTTCATATCAATGCCATCTCAAAATACATTTGTAGTATTTTTTGGAAGAAGGGCCTTATGAAGGCAAAGATGCCTCGGACCCCTAGAAGTTACCCTGCGGCTCTACGTGGTCAGCATTACCTATGTTACTGGACCCTCACAGCTTCTGCCCTCCGGCTCTATCCACAGCAAGAAGGTAAGCCAGTTATTTTGTTTGTTTGTTTGTTTGTTTTGAGATAGAGTTTTACTTTCGTCGCCCTGGCTGGAGTGCAGTGGTGCGATCTTGGCTCACTGCAACCTCTGCCTCCTAGGTTCAAGTGATCCTCCTACCTCAGCCTCCCAAGTAGCTGGGATTATAGGTGCCCACCACCACGGCTGGCTAATTTTTGTATTTTTAGTAGAGACGGGATTTCACCATGTTGGCCAGGCTGGTCTCGAACTCCTGACCTCAGGTGATCTGCCCACCTCGGCCTCCCAAAGTGCCGGGATTAAAGGCATCAGCGACTGCGTCCGGTGGTAAGCCAGTTTTGAAGGTGTGCTGGCAGTGGGTGGGAAAAGTGCTCTGTGATTTCCCATGCAGCCCTGCGAGAGAACACCAGGTTGTGATCGTGGCTTCACGGACAGAGGGCTGCTCTGACTGCCAATCCCATGAGGTCGGAGTGCCTTCAGAAAAGCCTGAGGTGGTCAGGTCAGTGCTGAGCCCAGCCTGGGTGCCATTTCCTTTGGGTTTACTCACTGGAGTTGCCCCAGCCCTCCAGGTGAGGCATAGAGTGGGGTGCATATGCCCCTTCCATGGGACAAATGCCCTCTCATAGCCCGGGGACCCAGGCAGCTCTCAGGAGGAGTCTTTGCTGGAGTGGATTCCTATTGGACAAGCTTAGTTTGTGCATTTATTTTTTCAGGAAAATTCCTTTTAACCTCTGGATTTGTGAAGTCCTGATAAGTGTGTATTAAACAGAAAAGGTTCTCTGTACCTCATGAATACATTAATTAGCACCTCTGTATCCTAGGGCAGCAGGTGCCTTGGGACAGATGTCATTAAACTGCTCTGAGGTCAAGCACATGGAGCACACAGTGCACTGGGCACAGGCAGGCAGCCCTGAGTCCCTGCAGGGGCCCTGGACAAGCACGTAGGCCATGGATCAAGGTCTCCGCTCCAGCTCTTCTAGCTCTGAGGACAGGACCCTTTCCAAGTACTGTCTGGAGGCCAGGTTCTGGGCAAAAGATCTTCTTGTACTTTTCATTTGGACCCTCACCACACTCCTCTGAGACGGCAGATGAGGAAACTGATCTTTCAAGAGGTTGCAGAGAGGCGTGCCGAATCGTTCAATGGATGACCCTCAAGTGGCGTGGTGGCTTCCTGTTTGCTGTCTCCATGTCCTGGGCAGCTGGCATTCCCAGCACCTCCCTGAACAGCCCACATCTATGCTCAGACTGCTCTGCACTCCTGCGCCATTTGTCCCTCCCACTCAAGAGTCCCTTTATGCCCAACACAAAGGAAGAACAAGGGGGACAGGACCCCTCCCCTCCAGCGCAAGCATAGCACAGCCTGCTGTGCAGGCTCTGAGCAAGATGCTGAGAGTGTGCAGGACAGACCCAGGCACCTGCAGACCCTCCTCCCTGTGAGTTCCCATCTGCTCCCCATGACACTGTGCAGTTGCCTGTGCCCCTTAGCATAACCAAGGTCAGGCACTGGTCCCAAGGTCACACAGATAGCAAGGGCCAGAGCTCAGATTTAAACAAAGCTAAGTGATTCTAGAACCTGTGTGTGCCAAAGTACTGCATTCTACCTAAGTGCTGGGTTTTTGTTTTTTGGTTTTTTTTGTTTTCATCCAAAACAGCCTACAGAATCCCGGCCTTGGCTTTCTCGCCAGACTTCTGGGAAGGTCAAATGAGATAATATATGCAAAAGCACTCTGTCAGTGAAAAGTGCTCTGCTTCCTGGTCTAATTACCCTCCCCAGCCCACTCACAGCTCTTCATTTTCAAATTCCTTAGTGAGCAGTTGGTTTCGTTGTCTTGATTTGGGGCAGTAATGATTTCTGAGAAGCAGGTGATTGAGATGGGCGAATTCAGAGCCCTAGGGGGCTGCACTGCAGCGCGGTGTGGAGATGAGGAGATAGAGGGCTGCTCGGATCCTGAAATCCTAGTTTTTTTCTCTCCCTCTCTCTTGCTTCCTCCTTTTCTTCCTTCAGCCTTTCTTCCATGTCTTTCTTCCATCAAATATTTGTGGAGCTGGAACTGGGCTTCACTATCATATTCCAAGGCTCTGTACTGGGCACGGGGAGGTGCACTGAATAGAACAGATGAAGAAGCTCCTCCCAGAGACTGGAAGAATGGCACAAGGTGAGTGGGCAGGGAGGGCAGCCGCAACCTGTTATGCTTTCACATGGAAATCTGAAATAGTGGGATCATCTTCTTATTTTTTTTCAGTTATTCTAAATGTAGACCTCTGTGTGGAGGTGAGATAAGATGGAAAGATGAGGGGATGAGGAGGAAAATGGTAATAGAAAGTCATGATTAGTGACTTTTTCTCCTGGAAAATCACTCTGTTGGTTTATCTAACTGAGCCTTGGGGTCTTTCAAAGATTGGATCTAGATCCTTAAGTCCAGTGCCGTCCAGAATTTCCACCAAGTGGCCCCGGAGGCAGAGGAGAGTGAACTACTGTCCCCAAAGGAGACTCAGACTGAGCATGAAGCTGCCAGACATGTGGGAGATTTCTCTGAAAAGTCTTTTATGATTTGAAAATGAATGTAATTTTGGCATGCTTTTCATAACACAACTGTTTGTTTTAATATAAAAACCAGCCTTCCAAGAACGCATAGTGTATGATTCTGTTTATATGAAATGTCCCAAACAGGCAAACCTGTAGAGATGGAAAGTAGATTTGTGGTTGCCAGGAGCTGGAAGGACTGCGTGGTGGGAGGTGGTGGCTGAAGGAAATGGGTTTCTCCCATTTGGGGTGATGGAAATGATCTAAAATTGATGGTGGGGATGCTGGGAAAACTCTGTGAATACACTAAAAAGCACTGAATTGTACATTTTCAGTGGGTGAATTGTATGGGATGTGAATTATATCTCATAAAACTGTTTAAGAAAATGAAAAACTGTTTCTTCCAATCTCCAAGTAAAATTGGCATTCTGGGAAGATGAGTAACTTGTAGCTTTTTGCCACTGAGTAATGGGCCTAAATGCACCCATCTGAAAAGCAAGATTCTGGTCCAACTCCATTAATCTATAGAAGCCTGAGAAGGTGATGTGACTTGCCCAAGGCCACACAGAGTAGGAAGAAGAGCCAGTGCAGGACAATGAGGTGTGCCTCCACGTGCACTGGACCTGCCCAGTTGGTTCAGTCACATTTGCTCCCTGGCCCATGTCATTAGCTCTCTTCTATGGGCATTCTCTGGCTTTCCACACCCTAGATGTCCTCAAAACAAGTGACTATGCCTGCAGATCCCTCATGCCCACCTTGAGTGGCAGGAGAAGGTGGGACCCCATTCCTGCCTTGGGTCCTGTTGAACCAAAGGCCAGCTGGGCTTTGAGAGGCTGTGGGAGTGAAAGGCACTATCTGTTTAATCTTGGAAGAGTTAGTGGTATCTGGATGGAATCTCAGCCAGGACACTTTCATCCTCCCTGCCTGGCATTGGGCAAGCTGTGAATGTGAGCTTTGGGATTAGACGCGAGGATGGATCATGTAGGAACCTGCAGCCCCATGTCCTCTCCTTCTCCAAATGACTTCATGCCAGAGGATCCATAGATGTGTCCAGAGAATGGCCCGGCCCCTTCCTGCCACACCAACCTCCTCAGCTAGAGGCAGACTCAGATGGTCTCTGGTAACCTCGGACCTCCCTTCTGTGTGGTTCTATCTGGTTCTGACATCCAGTCTTCAATGAGCTTCTCACAAAAGTCCTGTGAGATAAGGAAGGTGAATGCTGTTTACCTTCATTTTTCAGGTGTGAAAACCAAGGCTTAAAGCATGCAAGTTATTTGCCCAAGGATTTTCTGCCACAAATGAAGAAGCTGAGTCTGCTCCACACCTCTGAACCAGGCTATTTCCACCATGACCTGAACTCAGATTAGCACCAGCCCATGGAGAACAGTCCAGAAGGCTGCCCATGGCCTTAAAGGTCAGTGTGAGCATTAATCACAGCCTGTTGCATTTGAAGACCACTCCGGAACAATGTCATTTTAAATCTATGCTCGAGGCTGAACTTGGATTGGAAAGATGGGAGAGACAGCAGGCCTGGGTGTATTCGGATTATTTCCTAATAACTCACTGTCTCCTCCTTCCTCCCTTTCTTGAAAGTGAGTGGTTAGGGATGAGCGGTTGTAGGCAGAGATGGCAGTGTGAGATATTTCACCAAGAGTGGGTGTTTAACCACCACCAACATGTCCCAGAGATGATTCTAACAGGGAACTCTTCCGGGCAGAGCCCAGCGAAGGGAACTGGGAAATTTGGGGGCAGGGCAATCCCACTTTCTCTGTCAGGTGAGATCACCTGCGCAGTGGTTTGAGTTCAGGCATCTTACTTTCTTTTAATTAGATTCATAGGATTAAAAATTATCTGCTTATCTAGTCCAATATTTTTAAAGCAAAATCTGCAGAATCTCCCTCTTTTTTTTTTTCAAAAGAAATAAACATCCATAAATCTGAGAAAAGCAGAGCTGGAAAAAAAGGTGGGGCATCTTGGAGGATGAACTACCCGGAGCCCCATTCTGGCAGCTCTTGAGAATTCTGGAATTCCTCTGAAAACTACTGATTTAGTCTCGTTTCCCATTTGAGAAAACAAAATATAATGCGATCAAGGTTCTATTTTATGGAGATCTCACTGTGTATGCATCTTTTTATTATTCCAGCAGCCCCACAAAATGAATGTTATTTTCTTGGATTATCAGGAGAGAAATGTGAGATGCAGGCAGGTTGAGAAAATTGCTCCAAGTCACTTCGGAAATGTGTGCATGGACAAGGGAGGTCCACCTGGGATTGTCCAGCTGCATGACCAACACAGGGCCAAGTCAGGAAACACGGATTTCCCATCAAACCTGGGTTCTGTGAAACCAAGATCTTAATGGCAACTCAATGTAAATGTGTTTTTCTGCCTCTAAAAGGGCCACCTTTCCTTGACACCTACTTTGAACAGCGGAAGAGCCTTGGCTGGTGAGATTCTGTAATGTACGTGGCTTTTGGTATTCTAGAGGAGATGTCGGCAGTTTGCCCATATTGATAAAAAAAGTCAGGCCAAGTCCCCAAAGTCACCTTGAAGCTGCATGTGTCTATCCCTGATTCAGATTCATGTTATGGCTTAGAAATGACTTCAACCTAGTAGCTGGCATTTAGGCAGGAAAATCAGCATCACAGAAAGTTAGGAACTTTGGGCCAGGCGCAGTGGCTCACGCCTGTAATCCCAGCACTTTGGGAGGTCGAGGCAGGTGGATCACCTGAGGTCAGGAGTTCAAGACCAGCCTGACCAACATGGAGAAACCCCGTCTCTACTAAAAATACAAAATTAGCTGGGCGTGGTGACGCGTGCCTGTAATCCTAGCTACTCGGGAGGCTGAGGCAGGAGAATTGCTTGAACCCAGGAGGCGGAGTTTGTGGTGAGCCGAGATCGTGCCATTGCACTCCAGCCTGGGGACAAGAGTGAAACTCCATCTCGAAAAAAAAAAAAAGAAAAAAAAGAAAGGAACTGTGGAAGCATTCTGCCCAATGTCCTCATTTTACAGATTAGAAAACTGTAGGATGTTATAGCAAAAAAAGAAAAGGAGAAGAAAGAGGAAGAGAGCATGTCCCAGTGGGCCAGAAGCCCCCAGCAGCATGGCATGGTCATGGGCTAAGAGTGTCTGCTTTAGAGAGAGTAGTGGTAACAGCAGCCACAACTCATTCATCAGCAGCTATCCATGAGAACTTGCTGTATGTCAGATACTGTGCTGGAGGTATGGGATACACAGATAAACAAAACGTATGAACATCTGGCCGGGGTGTTTGGTGGCTCACGCTGTAATCCCAGCACTTTGGGAGGCTGAGATGGGACGATCATTTGAGGCCAGGAGTTCGAGACCAGCCGGGTCAACATAGCAAGACCCTCCATCTGTAAAAATTAAAAAAAAAACAACAACAACTAAATAAAACAAAAAACAAAGCATATGAAGATCCCTGTCCCTGTGGAGCTCGCAGCTAGTAAAGTAAGCTAGACATTAAAAAATAATAATATGAGTCTAGGAGCAGTGGCTCACACCTGTAATCCCAATACTTTGGGAGGCCAAGGTGGGAGGATTGCTTGAGTCCAGCAGTTTAAGACCAGACTGGGTGACATAGTGAGACCTCGTTTCTACAAATAATAAAAAATTTAGCTGGGCATGGTGGTGTGTGCCTGTAGTCCCAGCTATTTAGAAGGCTGAGGTAGGAGGATCACTTGAGCCCAGGTGGTAGAGGCTACAGTAAGCCAAGATGGTGCCACTGCACTCCAGCCTGGGGGACAGAGCAAGACCTTGTCTCTAAATAAATAAATAAATCATAATAAGGGAAATTGCTTAATGGATACAAGGTATATTATTCAGATGATGGTTACACTAAAAGCCCAGACTTCACCAAAAGCAATATATCCATGTAGCAAAACTGTACTTGTACCACTTAAAGCTACACAAATTAATAATAATAATGATCTTCAAGGTTTGTTGATTATGCAATCCAGGAGTATAAAGTTTTTGACATTCCTCCAATGTAAATGTAATTGTTTCTAAGTTATCTACATGTGCTTCTATAGTATTATATATGTTTAAATACACCCCCAAAATAGAAAATATTAAAATATAGAAATAGAAGTTGTAATTCGTTCTACTCTCTCCAGTTGGACTACGTTGTAAATAGGTCTGCAGCACTCACTTGGGAGAGCTCTGGACCAGGCAGCCACCCCACGAGCTGGGACATTTAGGAGTCCTGAGAACAGATGTTTAGTTTTAGGATAAAAGAGAACTGAGCTCCACTCCTCTTTTCTTCTATCATTGCTTCATTCAATTTTAAAAATTGTGGTAAAATACACATAACATAGACTTTACCATTTTAACTATTTTTAAGTGGACAGTTCAGTGACACTGAGAATATTCACAATGTTATGCAACCTTCACCACCATGCCTCTCCAGAACTCTTCTCTTTTTGAGACGGAGTGTTACTCTGTCGCCCAGGCTGGAGTGCAATGGCACGATCTTGGCTCACTGCAAGCTCTGCCTCCAGGGTTCAAGCGATTCTCATGCCTCAGCCTCCCAAGTAGCTGCGATTACAGGTGTGTGCCACTATGCCTGGCTAGTTTTTGTATTTTTAGTAGAGATGGGGTTTCACCATGTTGGCTAGGCTGGTCTTGAACTCATGGCCTAAAGTGATCTGTCCAGCTCGGCCTCCCAAAGTGTTGAGATTACAGGCATAAGCCACCATGCCTGACCTCTCCAGAACTTTTTTATCTTCTAAACTGAAACTTTGCACTCATTACAGAATTACTCCCCATGCTTCCCTTCCCTCAGCCCCTGGCAACCACCTGTCTACTTTCTGTCTCTATGAATTTGGTTGTTCAAGGTCTGTGTCTATACTGTAGGCTTATTATTAGTTTTAAGCTCCTGTGATACTCCAAGTAGAACTTTGGCATTTAGGATTCAGTGGTGAGCAAAGCAAATGAGGATTCTACCCTCCAACCTGCCTCAGTCTACTTTAACTAACTTTATGTTTTTTTGTTTTTTGTTTTTTTTGAAACGGAGTCTTCCTCTGCTGCCCAGGCTGGAGTGCAGTGGCACAAACTCGGCTCACTGCAACCTTTGCCTCCCAGGTTCAAGCAATTCTTGTGCCTCAGCCTCTCTAGTAGCTGGGACTACAGGTACACGCCACCACGTCCAGCTAATTTTTGTATTTTTTAGTAGACATGGGGTTTCTCCATGTTGGCCCAGCTGGTCTTGAACTCCTGGCCTCAGGTGATCTGCCCTCCTCAGCCTTCCAAAGTGCTGGATTACAGGCATGAGCCACCATGCCCGGTCTGCTTTAACTAACTTTATCCTAACCTAATACTGCTTTAGGTTAGTGTCTTTGGAGAGGCAAGGAGGTGGGCTATATCCAAGCTTGTGACAAAATGTGGTAGATTCGGTGAGAGCCACAGCAGATGAGAGAAGAGGGGATGGGAGAGTTGAGGCTGGAATTGAGTGAGTGAGATACAAAAAGTGACTATGGTCCTGGCGCGGGGGCTCACGCCTGTAATCCCAGCACTTTAGAAGGCAGAGACAGGTGGATCATGAGGTCAGGAGTACTGAGACCAGCCTGATCAACATGGTGAAACCCCATCTCTACTAAAAATAAAAAATCAGCCAGGCATGGTGGTGTGCACCTGTGATTCCAGCTACTCAGAGGGCTGAGGCAGGAGAATCGCTTGAACCTGGGCAGAGGTTGCAGTGAGCTGAGATCGCACCACTGCACAGCCTGGGTGACAGACTGAGACTCCGTCTCAAAAAAAAAGAAAAGTGACCATGGGGAAAGATAAATCTCCAAGGAATTCCTCAGAACTTGGGGGAGAGATGGGACTTCCTGCACTGTGAAGATTGGGGTTGTATTTATTTCAATTGAATGCTATAGGAGAAGATGATCCTAAAAGTGGGTTCCCTGATGGACACAGGAACATTAGGGTGTCATCAGTATTCATAACCTTGGAATGACTCAGGACTCAGAGCCTGGGAGGATCAGGTTTCAGCCTGGGTAGAGAGAATATGAGAGGGAGAGGCTATGCTTCTCAGGCTAAAGCTTCATTGCATGGCTGACAGCCTGCCCACATTGGAGTGGATTACACAGTCTGCTCCCCTCTGCCTGCCTTTACCTTAGGATAACATATACATTCCAATTACAAGGCTGGTTAAAAATCAATACGAAGGTGGGAGAAAACAGATCATTTTTCTTATGGAAGTAACTGTTTTCATTAATTTTTCATTAGTGCTGCCTTTGTTTGGCTATCCATCACTGGGAGAGCTGTGGCCTGCATTTCAGCTAGTGTGCGCGTTTCTTGGATTCAGGAGATACTGGTTGATAAAGCCAGCAGTTATTGTTCGTGACTACTGATTGTGGAACAGGTTTAGGCGACTGGTTTTTAAAAATATTTGTAATGATTGAGTTTTATAGGTACATAGTCGATGTGGGTATTTATGGGGCACATGAGATATTTTGATACAGGCATGCAACGTGTCATCATCTCATCAGGGTAAATGGGTTTCCGTCACCTCAAGCATTAATCATTTCTTGTGTTATGAACATTCCAATTGTATTCACTCAGTTATTTTAAAATGTGCAATAAATTATTGCTGATTCAGTAGTTACCCTCTAGTGCTATCAAATACTAAATCTTATTCATGGTATCTAACTGTATTTTTGTACCCATTAGCCATCTCCATTTCCCACCTTTCTCTCCCCACTATCCTTCCCAGCCTCTGCTTATCATCCTTTTACTCTCTGTCCCCATGCGTTCAATTGTTTGAATTTTTAGTTCCCACAAAAGAGTGAGAACATGCTAAATTTCTTTCTTTCTGTGTCTGAACTTAACATAACGTCTTCTAGTTCCATCCATGTTGTTGCAAATGACAGAATCTCATTCTTTTCAATGGCTTCATAGTACTCCATTGTATGTATATAGCACATATACTTTTGTTGTTGTTGTTTTTGAGACAGAGTCTTGCTCGGTCACCCAGGCTGAAGTGCAGCGGTATGATCATGGATCACTGCAGCCTCCACCTCTCAGGTTCAAGTCATCCTCCCACCTCAACCTCCCAAGTAGCTGAGACTACAGGCGTGCACTGGCTAATTTTTTTTTTTTTTTTTTTAATGTAGTGTAGATACAGTGTTTTACCATGTTGCCCAGGCTGGCGTTAAACTCCTGAGCTCAAGTGATCCTCCTGCCTCAGGCTCCCAAAGTGCTGGGATTATAGGCGTGAGCCACTGCACCCTGCCTATAACACATTTTCTTTGTCCATTTGTCTGTTGCCGGACACTTAGGTTGCTTCCAAATCTTTGCTATTGTGAATAGTGCTGCAATAAACATGGGAGTGCAGATTGTCTCTGTTCAATATACTGAAATCCTTTCTTTCAGGTACACCCAGCAGTGGGATTGCTGGATCATATGGTAGCTCATACAGTAGGTTTTTGAGAAATCTCCATACTGTTCTCCATAGTGATTGTACTAAGGGGAGTGTATGAGGGTTCCCCTTTCTCCACATCCTCCCCAGCGTTTGTTATTGCCTGTCTTTTGGGTAAAAGCCAATTTTATTGCACTAATTGTAGTACAAATTTTATTGTAGTTTTGATTTGCATCTGTCTGATGATCAGTGATGTTGAACACCTTTTCATATGCCAGTGTGCCATTTGTATGTCTTCTTTTGAGAAATGTCTATTCAAACCTTTTGCCCATATTTAAATCAGATTATTATATTTTTTTCCTATTATATATTTTTCCTGAGTTGTTTGAGCTCCTTATATATTCTGGTTATTAATCTCTTGTCAGATGGGTAGTCTGCAAATATTTTCTCCCATTCTGTGGGCTATCGCTTCACTTCATTGATTGTTTCATTTGCTCTGCAGAAACTTTTTAACTTGATGTGATCCCATTTGTCCAATTTTGCTTTGGTGACTGTGCTTGTGGGGTATTACTCAGGAAATCTTTCTCCAGTCCAACATCCTGGAGAGTTTCTCCAGTATTTTCTTGTAGTAGTTTCATAGTCTGAGGTCTTAGATTTAAGTCTTTAGTCCATTTTGATTTGATTTTTGTATATGGTGAGAGACAGGGGTCTAGTTTCATTCGTCTGCATATGGATATCCAGTTTTCCAAGCACATTTATTGAAGAGACTGTTCTTTCCCTGATGTATGTTCTTGGCACTGTTGCCAAAAATGAGTTCATTGTAGATATGTGGATTTATTTGTGGGTTTATTCTGTTCTATTGGTCTCTGCATCTGTTCTTATGCCAGCACCATACTGTGTAGGTGACTGTTTAAAGATCACTGTGTTCGTTAAAATGTGCTTAAAAGCATCATGTTTCCACTCACCAAAGCTTAGTCCATATTCTGTTGTGGAAATTCTGTTTGTAAAATAAGCACATGTTGAGATTGCATCATATTTATCTTCAGGGATGTATTGAAGCCAAACTCTTCACGGATACTTTTGACACTGATTGTTTTTACAGGTCCATTTGGCTGGTGCACTTCACTAAGGGGAGCCAGACTTGTACCCCTGAGCCCTGGGGTCTTGGATGGGGAGCAGGGGAAGAGAGTTGCTTGCATCTCTGTGCATGTGCTTGCCTGTGCTTTCAGTGGGGGTGATTCTGTCCCTAAACTCTTCTCTTCAGTTCTCTGACCTCAGCCTGCCCCATCCTCTCAGAGGCTTAAGGAAGACTTCTCAACTCCTCACCTTAGCGGGATTGCTTGAGTTCTGCTTGTGCCATCAGTAAACCTTCTCCCCTCTCGTACTCTGGTACTCATCTCTAGTGTGATGAGTACTCTAGTACTCCCTAGTGTGACCCACTCACATGGGTCTCACCTCACCAACCTTAAGTTACCTGAAAACAGGGACAGTGGCTTTTTCTTTTTGGATTTTCAGCACCTAACAGCACCTGGCCAGTGATTGGTGATAGATGAGTGTTTATTTAATGAAGAGACAACTGGAAGTCATTCATTTGTTTTGAGTAAGCAAGGGTCAGAGCCTTCATTAGCAGTGATGAGAGTCAATGGTGGGAAGTGATGCAGGGTCATGCATTTGAGGAGGCTCTGACACTACCCCAATAGACTTATTTTATTGATGTAAAGGAACTGTGTGCTGATTCCAGCTCTGTGGCTAATTAGTTATGTAATCATGAATAAGTCACTAACACTGTGTCCTTATCTGTAAAAGGGGGTTGTCCCAGATCTAACATCCTTGTCCCCAAGAACATCTACTGTTGGAAAAGTATTCTCCCAGTCTTACTCCTCCAGCTGAAACGACAGACGAGTCTTCTGATGTCAGTTCCCTCGGCTGGCTACTGCCATCCTTCTGCTGGCCACAGAACTGGATCTCCCTCCTTCTCAGGGATTAGGGCTTAGGGGCTTGTCTGGAGCTAAGCCTGCATCTGTGTTTGTTAACTGAGCCCCTCAGCCTGCTCGTTGGCCTTTCTCCATCATACTTCTGACTCTTTCTTGTTTTCTAAAGTTCATTTACATATGACTTCATTTTGGATTACCACCCTCATATAAGACATTTTCCTCACCTCAGAAAATTCCCCTAACCCCTTTCAGGAGCCCACCACGCTCTCACTCCTGTACCCCAGTAACATCTATTCTGACTTCTATTATTGGAAATTAGTTCTTCTGGAACTTTGTATCAATAGAACTGTACAGTATATATTTCTTTGGTTGTCTGATTTTTCATTCAATGTAATTTATTTTACTAAATACAAGTTATTTTGTTTTTAACTTTTATTTTACTAAATAAAAGTTATTTTGTTTTAACTTTTATTTTAAGTTCAGGGGTTCATGTGCAGGTTTGTTACACAGGTAAACTTGTGTCATGGGGGTTTGTTGTACAGATGATTTCATCACCCAGGTATTAAGCCTAGTACCTATTAGTTATTTTTCCTGATCCTCTCCCTCTTCCCACCCTCCATCCTCCAATATGCCCCAGTGTGTGTTGTTCCCCTCTATGTGTTCATGTGTTCTCATCATTTAGCTCCCACTTATAGGTGAGAACATGCAGTATTTGGTTTTCTGTTCCTGCATTAGTTTGCTAAGAATAATGGCCTCCAGCTCCATTAATGTTCCTTCAAAGGACATGATCTTGTTCTTTTTTATGGCTGCATAGTATTTCATGGTGTCTGTGTACCGCATTTTCTTTATCCTAACTGTCATTGATGGACATTTAGGTTGATTTCATCTCTTTGCTATCATGAATAGTGCTGCAATAAACATGTGTGCATGTGCCCTTCCTTTCTTCCTTCCTTCTTCTTTTCTTTCTCCTTTTCTTTTCTTTTTTTCTCTCTCTCTCTTTTTTTTTTTTTTTTTCTGAGATAGAGTCTTGCTGTCTCACCCAGGCTGGAGTGTGCAGTGGCACAATCTTGGCTCACTGCAACCTCCGCCTCCCAGGTTCAAGCGATTCTCCCCACTCAGCCTCCCGAGTAGCTGGGACTACAGGCATGCGCCAACACGCCTGGCTAATTTTTGTGTTTTTAGTAGAGACAGGGTTTCACCATGTTGGCCAGGCTGGTTTGGCCAGGCTGATCCACCCACCCACCTCAGCCTCCCAAAGTGTTGGGATTACAGGTGTAAGCCACCACACACAGTGTGCCTTTCTGATAGAACAATTTATATACACCTTTGGATATATACCCAGTAATGGAATTGCTGGATCGTATGGTATTTCTGTTTTTAGGTCCTTGAGGAATCGCCACACTGTTTTCTACAATGGTAAAACTAATTTACAGTCCCACCAACAGTGTGTAAGTGTTCCTTTTTCTCTGCAACCTCTCCAGCATCTATTATTTTTTGACTTTTTAATAATAGCCATTCTGACTGGTGTGAGACAGTACCTCATTGTGGTTTTAATTTCCATTTCTCTAATGATCAGTGGTGTTGAGCTTTTTTTCATATACTTCAACATAATTTTTGAGACTCATTCATGTCACTGCATATATCTGTAGTTGATTCTGAGTTGTATTTTGTTGTTTAAATAAACTACAATTTGTTTATTGATACTCTTGTTGGAGGACATTGAGTTGTTTCTGGTTTTGGCCCCTTCGCATTTTTAACTTCTTTTACATTTGGCCATTTCCCCTTAATTTCTAAATTTAATAACATCATTTGGAAATTCATCCCTACTTACTAGCTATGTGATATTGAGCAGGTTACTTTAGGCCCTCTGAATTCCAGTTTTCTCATTGTAAAATGGGATAATAATAGTATCTTTTTCATAAGATTATTTTGAGTATCAGGTGGGATTACATATTGAAGCACTTAGGATATTGCCTGGAATATAATAAGCACTCTATAAAGGTTTGCTATTATTTAGGAAGAACAACTGAACTGTTGTGAGAATTAAATGGGTCACACACTATTAATACCAACACTTTTGTGATGCAAGGATTACCCAAGGAGCATGGAGTTTGAACCTCATTCTTATTGCTTACATCACTTCTTACAAACATTGTGCAAACTCCCTTGTAACCCTGGTGTTCATGTTTTTTTACTGCAAGGATATGAGATGATATGAATCCATATGGCCATTCTCAAATACTCAAACTGAAAAGAAAACTCTCACCCTAACTTGCTGAGATTGTACCCTCTGCAAATACATTGTCAGGAAGTGCTAGAGTAGAAAATATTTCTAATCATTTTGGATATCTATAGAATGTAGGAAATAATCATTATATTCAATGACTCATGTTAAGGCATGCTATTTTAATAGAGTGAAAAGTTTAAAAAGAGGGGAAAGGCTCCATATATCTCACTCTGTCATTCCCTCTGGTGACTGTTCTGTCTCTTTTCGTCCACAATAAAAGAAGAGTCTGCAATTGCTGTCTTCTCCTCCTGGCTTTGATTTACTTCTCAGCCTGCTGTGGTCTGGCTCCGGATCCCAGCACACCATGGTCGCCTTCTCTAGGGTTGGCAGTGGCTTTGGAATTGCCACACCTAATCTACGTGTTTCCGCTCTATCCCTATCTGACCTTTCTTGGGTGTTGGACATTCTCATTCTCTCCTTGAAACTCTCTCTTTTACAATTTCCCACACTATTTTAAGCAGCTTTTCCTCCTCCTTCTTTGCTGTTCCTTCTGGGTCTCCACCACCTTTCCTGTTGGAGGCATCTCCAGGTGCACGCCCACTCTGTCCACTCTCCCTGGGCATCCTCAGCCTCTCCTTGTCAGTTACTACTCCAAATCCCCATGTTTAATCTCTGCTCCTCCCTGCAGTGCCTGTGGCTTCCTGCTGTCCTCTCTGGACATGCAGTTATCCACAGCCATCTCATGGGCTGCACACCCCAACTAAACTCCATGGAGAGTTCTCACTGCCTGCCCCACAAATGCAAGCTTCCTCTTGACCTCCATTCCCTCTTTTTCTTAAGAGCTCTCAACCCTTGGGGAGCCTGAGGTGGAAACTTTGGAATCATTTTGACTGTTTTCTCTCCTTCACCACCCACATGTAATTGCTCATCAAGTTCTGTTGTTTGTACCTTGGAAATATCTCATGAATTCACCCCTCTCCTCCCCCCAGTTGCTTTCATTTATCACGGCTCCACAGGATAGCTAGAATCATCTCCTGATTGATCTCTTCTTCAGGCTCTGCAAGCTCCACTTCCTTCTCCATTTTCCCACAAATACAGTGTTTCTTAAAAGCAAATCTGGTTGCATCACACTGCTGTGTGAAAATGCCAGTGATTCCTTGTTGTCTATGACCCATTCCCACACTGGGTCCTCAGGGCCACCTGGATGTAGACTCTTGGGTCCCACCCTAAGGACTCTGAATCAGTCTGTGGGGCTTGAAAAGCAGCGTTCAGGAGGGCCCCCGTCCTAAGTTCTCCTGGTGCTGGGTCTCCCTGCTCTTTTCCTTGCCTGCCCCTGCCCCACAGGGAACTCGGCTATTCTTCCTATACTCAGCATCATTCTGTTCAGGTGTCTGTCTTTGCACAGGCTACTGTCCCTGTCTGAAACACCCTTTGCTTCCCACTTTCCTCCTCTTGTCTTCCTGGTGGGCTCATCCTGTAAGATTCCGCTCCTGCCCTAGCTCTGTGAGACCTTCCCTGGCCTCCCCAGGATGAACTAGTAGTTTGTTCCTACCTCATGTTCCCAGAGCAGGCTGAGCAGCCGTGTCAGGGCCTCTATCAACTCTGCTGTGGTTGTTTCCCACCGGCCTCCCCGTGCTGGGAGCGCCCCTCCAAGGCAGGCACTGTCTCCTGGCTGTGGGCAGTGCATGAATGAGCCTCCCTGCTTCCTTCTGTCTTATTTTAAGCACTGCTTGTCAGGTAGTGCGATGGGCAGAGCTAATAGTAAGTTTGTTGTTTTGCAAATGTTGCTTTAGTTAGGACCTATTGCTTCTCTGAGTCAGTTTTGAACATTTTCTTTCACTTTTTTTTTTTTTTATTTCAGTAGAAGAAAATTAAGGAGGGGTTGAGAGGGGCAACAGGAAGGAGAATTCAGAGCCTCCCTTGGGCGCCTTCTCAACCCTGTGCCCATCAGTGCTGTATTAGCTGGGCATAATGAGAAGCTTCCCTATTTTACTGTAAGGAACTTCCAAGTTGAAAAGCCTCACTGAGGTAGTCCTCCTGGTAGCTAGGAGATAACATTCATTTCTTCAACTAGCCGGGCACTGCAGCCTGCCTGATCTTTGTAGCCCGGGGAGGCCTCACTGCCTGGGAAAGGTGACGTCTGGAAGAGAAGAGCTGTCTGGAAAGACAATGGCAGGGTCAAGTGCCCCTTTGTAGAGTGTGGTGGGACAAGCCAGGAGTGAACATTTCTTTCTTTTTTTTTTTTTTTAATA
>NW_016820817.1:685278-697558 GCF_001698545.2 Rhinopithecus bieti | reverse complement strand
AAATACCTAGGAATCCAACTTACAAGGGATGTAAAGGACCTCTTCAAGGAGAACTACAAACCACTGCTCAGTGAAATAAAAGAGGACACAAACAAATGGAAGAACATACCATGCTCATGGATAGGAAGAATCAATATCGTGAAAATGGCCATACTGCCCAAGGTTATTTATAGATTCAATGCCATCCCCATTAAGCTACCAATGACTTTCTTCACAGAATTGGAAAAAACTGCTTTAAAGTTCACATGGAACCAAAAAAGAGCCGGCATTGCCAAGACAACCCTAAGCCAAAAGAGCAAAGCTGGAGGCATCACGCTACCTGACTTCAAACTATACTACAAGACTGCAATAACCAAAACAGCATGATACTGGTTCCAAAACAGAGATATAGACCAATGGAACAGAACAGAGGCCTCAGAAATAATACCACACATCTACAGCCATCTGATCTTTGACAAACCTGACAGAAACAAGAAATGAAAGGATTCCCTATTTAATACATGGTGCTGGCAAAATTGGCTAGCCATAAATAGAAAGCTGAAACTGGATGCTTTCCTTACTCCTTATAGGAGTGAACATTTCTTATCAGGGGCTATGCCTTTTCAATTAGCAGTTGGAGCTGGGCACAGTGGCTTACACCTGTAATCCTAGCACTTTGGGAGGCTGAGGCAGGTGAATCATTTGAGCTCAGTAGTTTGAGACCAGCCTGGCCAACATGGAGAAACTCTGTCTCTACTAAAAATACAAAAATTAGCTGGACATGGGGGTGTGTGCCTGTAATCCCAGCTACTCAGGAGGCTGAGGCAGGAGTATCGCTTGAGCTTGGGGGGCAGAGGTTGCAGTGAGCTGAGATCGTGCCACTGCACTCCAGCTTGGGCGATAGTGTGATACTCTGCCTCAAAAAATAAATTAAATTAAATTAAATTACATTAAATTAATAAATTTGTAGATGGCCTTGGTTTTATTTTCCCGCTTACAAGGAAGCAGGAAGAGCCCAAGGAAAAAGAAGAAGCATGAAAAATGACAAGAAGACTAAAACAGAAGTTTCTAGGAACTTTGCACACACAGAAGAGAGTTCTTTTAGCTTTAGTCAGGATAGGAAAAGAACAAAATAAAAGTAAACATTTATTGAGCCAGGCCCTGTCTTCTACTTGTGTTAATTCATTTAGTCAAATCCTCACAAGAGCTCTATAAAGTAGGCACTGATGTGATTCCTAGTTTTTAAATGAGGACTGATGGACAGAGAGGTTTCTTAACTTTCCCAAGGTCACACAGCCAGTAAGCAGGGGACAGGGATCTGAACCAACACTGGTAGCCATGGCGCCACATCTTAGAGCAGTCAGTGTAATGTGACTGGTGGCCAAGACAAGGCAGACACATGTCACTGCTGCCTTCCCCATCTCAGAGAATGGACTTCAAATTGGAAAGAGTGGAGCGAAGCGTGGAAGGAACTGGACCTCAGGACAGGTGCGGAGTGTGCGCAGGCCCCTGGCAGCATACCTGAATTGGAGCTTCTCGGTTTAGAAGAAACACATTTCCAGATAAGGACAGACCTGTAGATGTGTTAACCAGTGAGATTTCCTGGAGAAATTGGGGAAGGGTAACAATGGAATATCAGTAACAATAAAAAATCAATAACTAGGAACAAAATCAATAATGTTCCTAGTTATCTAAAAGGGTACAAAAACATCTAAAATCAACTATTAATGGCACCTTTTATGCATTATGTATTAGGTGGAATTTTATTTTATTTTAAACAGAATCTTGCTCCGTCACCCAGGCTGGAGTACAGTGGTGCGATCTTGGCTCACTGCAACCTCCACCTCCTGATTCGAGTGATTCTTGTGCCTCAGCCTCCCAAGTAGCTGGGATTACAGGCATGCGCCAGCATACCTGGCTAATTTTTGTATTTTTTCTAGAGACGAGTTTTGACATGTTGGCCAGGTTGCTCTCGAACTCCTGGACTTAAGCGATCCATCCACCTGGGCCTCCCGAAGTGCTGAGATTGCAGGCATGAACCACGGTGCCCTGCTGGGTGGAATTTTTAAATTGCAAATAACATATACCAATTTATGCAGCTTAAAGGAAGTGGAGCTTACTCTGACAGTACAGAGCGGTCTCACAGAAGGAACAGCAGGGACCCACCAGGCCTCAGGAGTCAACCAGAACCAGGAAATCAACTGCTGTTGTTGCTGCTTCCGCTGTACACCTGCCTCTGAATTTTCTCTTGCCCGTGAACTTGGCAGCCCCCAGAACCAAGGCTGATAGTTCCTCTTTTCGACAGCGCAGCCAGACAGAGATGAGCCTCCTGGACTCAATTATGTATTTGCAGGTAAGAGACCTGGTTGACACAGGTATTCCCTCTGGGCCGATCAGTGAAGGTGGCGGTGTCCTGGGTAATTGTAACTTCTCAAACTATGGTGCAGTGGAGGCAAGGGTGTGTGTGTGTGTGTGTGTGTGTGTGTGTGTGTGTGTGTGTGTTCTGTTCAGAAACTTGGGCAGGGGATAGGAAAGTGTTTTTAGATGTGGTGGTATCTAAGCTGACACCCAAGTTTCTTGATAAATGGTGCGCTGAAAGTTTATGAATAGCGTATCAAAGAAAGCAGATGCCCAGGTCCTTCCAAAGAAGTCATTTCCTTCTTGATGGACATACTAAAGGGATAGAAAGGGAGGATGCAGGGATTTGTAATGCAGGGATCTGGGTGGAAAAGCCGTGAAGTGTGCCAGCTTCCTCCTCTTTGTCTTGGTGGGGGCTAGTGCCAAGTGCAGGGCTGGCTCACAGTAGGTGCTCAGCAGCTCTGAATGCATGAATGAATGAATGAACGAATGAATGAATGAGTGATAGCCTATTCCTGTGGGTTCACAGCTGTTGGGAACACCCGTACCCAAGTAATGCTGGTGAAGAGGCTGGCATCACCCTGGAGGGAGAACTTTGATGGTGTACTTCAGGTCAACAATGATATCTGTGACTTGGGTGAAGTTGGACAGGCCATGCTCAGAGAATTCTCAGACGACTCAAGACTTGAAGGAGTGAATAGCTTCCTGGACGATAGATGGAAGAACCCCGAAGCATCCAAAACACCAATTCTGTGAAATTTCATGGGGAATAAGGGCCAGTTCTTTCTTTGGTTATAAATGATCAGTTGCTCAAGGCATGGGGGATATCTGGCTTGATCAAACCCAAGGTCGGGGTGGTGTCTGCTTCTTAGGCTGAACTAAGTTGAGTACAGTGTCCAGATCAAGGGCATTTTAGTTGAAGAAAATGGGGCTGCTTAATCTGGTGAAGAAAGCAGTAAGGACTGATTAAATAAATGCCTTTCTTCCTTAGTGGAGGACAGTGGACCCAGAGGAAGAGCTGTTCGGGCAGCAAAGGCACGCAGCGTGACAGGAGCAAGCTCCTTGTCGAGGCAGTGATGGCTGACCTGGTGAAGGTTGGTGCCTTCCCACATTCTTCTTGTTTGTTCCCCACAACAGTCTTCAGGTGCATCTGAGGTGGATGGCAGTGTGCTCTCATTAGCTAAAGAAGCTGGGCTGCTAAAGAGTGTTTAAGTGACCCGCTCAATGTCACATAGCTCAAGGAGCAGAGCTAAGCTGGAACCCAGGCATTCTGAGTTCCAGGCTACGCATGAAAAGCATTGAAGGAGAAGCTGGAAGACCGTGGCGGGGACTCCCGTGGAATGCCATAGAGGTGATTCCTTCCATGGGAGGGAGAAGGGCTACCTTGAAAGATGCCTAGCTCCTAGTGTCTGTGACTTTGACGAGGTCAGAATGTCAGTCTCTGCTGCAAACTCTGTGTGTCCCTGACTACAGACGATGAGAGGTGGTGAGCAGTTAACATTTTTCCTGCCTGTATGCCCTGCACCATTTCTGAATGAGTTATGTCATTTATGCAACAGGATAATTTAATGAAGTAGCCACTTCTGCCGTGTGGAACAGTATGTTCTGATACTCAGGGCTGTACTTCAAGAGTTGTAACTTCCGGATTAATTGCAGAATCAAGCTTTCATTTATCTGAGATTTCTTAATGAGCGGGAGTGGGAAATCAGACACACGTTTAACGTGGGCTAAAAAGCGCTCGGCAATATAACAACTAAATGCAACGTGTGATCCTGGACTGGGTGGAGTCAGCAAACAAAACAAAACAGCTTTTTAAAAAAATATTGTGCTCATGCCTGTAATCCCAACACTGGGAGGCTGAGGCGGGCGGATCCCTGGAGGTCAGGAGTTTGAGACCAGCCTGGCCAACATGACGAAATCCTGTCTCTAAAAAAATACAAAAATTAGCTGGGTGTGATGGTGGGTGCCTGTAGTCCCAGCTACTCGGGAGGCTGAGGGGGTGAGAATCGTTTGAACCTGGGAGACGGAGGTTGCAGTGAGCCAAGATCCCGCGGCTGCACTCCAACCTGGGTGACAGAGCGAGACTCCGTCTCAAAAAAAAAAAAAAATTATTGGGACAATTGGGGAAATTTGAATATTGACTGTGTGTGTGTGTGTGTGTGTGTGTGTGTGTGAGATCACATTGAGAGTTAAGTAGAAGCATGTTCTTGTTCGTAGGCGATTTTGTGCTGAAGTACTTAGGGATGATTGCCGCACTGCTTGCAATTTACTTTCAAATAGCTCAGCAAAAACGATAGGCAGGGACCAGGAGACAGCAGACGTGGTGAAACGTTAACAACTGATGAATCTAAGTGAAGAGTGCATGGCGTTATTTGTACTGTTGTTTCAACTTTTCTGCAGGTTTGAATATTTTAAAATGAAAGCTGGGGGGAAATGGTTAACACTGAAATAGAGGCAAATTTCAGGAAATAGTTTTACTGTATAGTAAGTCTAAAAATGAAAAGCTCCAGTGGTAAGTAGGCAAGTTGAGGCAAACCATACTGCCTCTTTTCTTTTCCTAGCAGTGGAAAGCCAGAAAGCTACAGAATGAAACAAGGGCTATTTTGTGTGGTAGATGAACTCATTTATCAGCTGCATTCAGACTAGAAAGGCAGAGGCAGAGATCAGCCTGTTGAAGGTTCTTTTCTGCATCCCATCCCATCACTCTTATTAACCCTGTCGTGACTTCCCAGTATTTATTCAGAAGGCAGCCCTATCCAAAACTTGGATATAGTCAGGATTCAAGCATGCAGCCAGGCATAAAACATCTTTGAAACATGAGCCATAATGACTTTTGTTTTTCTGGCAAATGCTTTTTGTTTGAAGGAAGTACATAATTTAAGAATCTATTTACAAAAATATTTTAATGTTGAAAAGTCAGATAATTTACCAAATAAAAAAGTAATGTTTCCCTTTCTAATTCATTACAAATTTACTACAGTTCATCTAAGAGCAACAAAATATGAAATTCTTTACAAGTAAGTGCTGCTGGAAAGTGTTTGGGTGGTCAACGTGCAATTTGGAAGGTTATTCAGCTTGTTAGAGACCCATTTATGGATCAAGGAAAACCTTATATAAGCCCAACCCGATTGTCCATCTGGTATGCCTCATTCAACTCCCAGGAGTCAACTTGGTGTGGACTTGATAGCTGGCCAGATTTGGGTTAGAATGTGGACTCCTGTAATTTACTTATTCCTGATATTGACTATCTGTGTTCTCTTCCTTTTCTCCCCAGTTGGATTAGAGGTTTATCAATATTATTAATTTTCTCAATAACCCAGCTTTTCATTTTATTGGTTTTCTCTATTATTTTTTCTTTTTCTATTCTATTGATTTCTATTCTGATCTTTATTATTTTTGTTCTTTTGCTTACTTTGGATTTTCTTTGTTCTTCTTTCTCTAGTTTCTTAAGGTTGTCGATTTGAAAGTTTTCTTCTTTCCTCGTGTAGATGTTTAGTACTATAAATTTCCCCCTAAGTACTGCTTGAGCAGAATTCCACACATTTTGGTATCTTATATTTGCATTTTCATTCAGTTCGAATACTTTCTAATTGCCCTTTGATTTCTTCTTTGATGGTCTACTTAAAAACATATTATTTAATTTTCAAATACTTGTGGATTTTCCAGAGTTCTTTAATTCCATTGTGGTTAGAGAATTTCTTTTGTATAACTTCTTTTAAATCCATTGAGATTTGTTTTATGTTTTTAGAGTTGTTCAAGTCCGTATTTTTACTGAATTTCTGTCTATTTTTCCTGTCACTTCTTGACAGAGTGGTGTTCAGATCTCTGATTATACATGTGATTTGCCTATATTTACCTGTACTTTACATCAGTGATTACTTTCTATATTCTAAAGTCCTGTTATTATGTGAAATGAAAAGGCTAAAAGTATGTCTTGTTGACCCCTTTATCGTATGAAATGATCTCTTGATTTCTGGTAATACTCTTTGCTCTGATGACCACTTTGCCTGATATTAATATAGCAACTCCAGCTTTCTTTAGATTAGTGTTAGTTTGGGATATGTTTTTCTGTGCTCTTACTTTTAACCTATTTTTTAAAATATTGGAAATTGATTTCTTTTAGGCAGTATATAGTTGGGTGTCATATTTTTAGCCAGTCTGACGATCTTGTCTCAATTGCGGTGTTAGACCATTTACATTTAATGTGGTTATTGATATGGTTTTGTTTAACTATCTGCTCTTGCTAATTTTTACTTTTCCCATCTGTACTTTGTTTCGTGTTTCTTCTTTTTCTGCCTTCTTTTGGATAAAATGAGTACTTTAAAAAATAATTTCACTTTATTGGCGTCTGTTGCATTATTTTAGTAGTTGCAAGGTTTATAGTATTATCTTTAACTTATTACAGTCATTTGTCAAATGATTTGATATCACTTAACATATAAGAGTCTTCTAATTTCATTTCTCCCTTCCAATATTGTTGTTACGAATGTTACTTCTCCATAAGCTATAAACTCATGATGTGTTATTATTTTTTCTTTAAACAGTTATCTTTATAAAAATATTAACAATAAAAAATAAAGCCCTTTATGTTTACCCACATAGTTATCATTTTTGGTGCCCTCCATTCTTTGTATAGAAGCTGATTTCCATTTGTCATCATTTTCTGCCTGAAGGACTTCCTTTAGCATTTTTTATAGAGGAAGCTGCTGGTGATATATTCTGTTAGATTTAGTCTTCCTGAAAAGGTTTTTATTTTACCATTGTTTTTGAAAGATAATTTTACTTTGTTGTTCCAATGTCTCTGGCTTGCATGTTTCTGATAAGAAATCTGCCATCATCCTTATCTTTCCACCTTTGTCCATAAAGTATCTTCTTCCTCCCCCACTAGCTGCTTTTAAGATTTTTTTCCTTATCATCGGTTTTAAGCAATTTGTTTATGATGTGTCTTGGTGTATTTTTCTTTACGCTACTTTTGCAGAGTTCATTAAGGTTCTTGGATCTGTGAGTTTATACTGTAGATGTCATCAAATTTGGAAAATAGCCATTATTTCTTCAAGTATTTTTCTGTTTCCCCCCTTGACCCCTTGAGGGAGACTGCAATTACATGTGTATTAGGCTGCTTGAAGTTACTCCACAGTTCAATATGCTCTGTTCATTTTGTTTCAGAGTTTTAAAGACAAGACTCTGTGTTTCATCTTAGGCAATTTCTATTGCTATTTAATATATCTTCAAGTTCACTAATTTTTTGTAATCTGCTGCTAATTTCATCAGGTGAGTGTTTCAGACATCATAATTTTTATTTCTAGAAATTTGATTTTGTTCTTCTTTATGTTTTCCATGTCACCATTTAACATGTTAAGTCTTTAGCTCCTTGAACATATAGAATAAAGTTTATTAACTGTTTTAGTGTTTTTGTCTACTGATTGTGTAATGTCTCATCATTTCTAGGTTGGTTTATTTATTTTTATTTTTATTATTTTTTTGAGACAGAGTCTTGCTCTGTTGCCAAGGCTGGAGTGCAGTGGCACGATCTCGGCTCACTGAAACCTCTTCCTCCTGGGTTCAAGCAATTCTCCTGCCTCAGCCTCCTGAGTAGCTGGGATTACAGACATACGCCATCATGTCCAGCTAATTTTTGTATTTTTAGTAGAGATGGAGTTTTACCATGTTGGCCAGGCTGGTCTTGAACTCCTGGCCTCACGTGATTCACCCACCTTGGCCTCCCAAAGGGCTGGAATTACAGGCATGAGCCACCTGTGTCGGCCTCTTGGTTGGTTTAGATTGATTTATTTTCTTTTATTTTTTACGCTGAGTTATATTTTCCTGCTTCTTTGAATGCCTGGTAATTTTGAAAATTAGAGGCCAGTTGTGAATTTTACCTTATTGGGTGCTGAATATTTGTGTATGTCTATCAATAGTTTTTGACTTTGTTTTAGAATGAAGTAGAGTTACTTGGAAACACTTTGATCCTTTTTGGGATTTGCTTTTAAGCTTTGTTAGGTAAGATCCGAGCTGTGTTTAGTCTAGGGCTCATTTCCCTCCAGCACTCTGGCATTCTGAGTACTCTAACCAATGCCCCATTCATTATGAGGCTTTCCACTCTGTCTGCTGAGAGCAGGAACTATTTCTGGTCCTGGGTGGGCTATGGGGATTGCTTTCTCTCATTCTTCTACGCAGCTTTTCCCCTTGGCTTGGGTGATTTCTTCCAACACATGCACTGATCAGTATTCAGCTGAAGAGTCTCTTCTGTTCTTCAGTCTTCTCTTTCTGCATGTATCTCTCCCCTCTCCATTGCTCTGCCCTGTGAATTCTAGTTGCCTTGGCTTTCCTATGCTACCTTCTCCATCTCTTCAACTCAGGGAAAGCATTAGTCTCTGTATGGGTTACCCCTCCCTGCAACTTGGCCTGGAAACTTCCTCAAAGCAGTTAGCCAGGGCAACCATAGGGCTCACCTTGTTTGCTCTCCACCTCACAGGGATCACTGTCCTCTGCTGCCTCATATTCAATGTCTTGAAAATCATTGTTTCATATATTCTGCCCAGTTTGTGAGTTGTTTCGGGAGGGAGAATAATCTGCTACTTCATATTGGCCAAATGTGCAACTCCTGAATGACTTTAGATTAGGCAAAATCCAAAGTAAACATCAAAAGAACCAAAGTGCTTAAGGGATTTAATATTACTAGTAATTGATTCTCTATTGTATGTCAGTTATTATACTTTACATTAATTCTTATTTAATTTAGTGCTTATGAGTAGAAATAAGTTCTCTAAGTGCTGGAGCGAGGAACATGAAACCCATACTCTGCCTATTTCTGCAAATAATAGACTTCAGTTGTGCATTTCATCTGTCATCGACAATCATTTAGTTAGCACTTACTAGGTGCTAGGACATAAATAAGTCAGATTTCTTCCACTGAAGATCTTAAGGATGGCCATTAGATTAGTAAACATATACATGTAGATATTTCAATATTAAGTGGTAAGTATGATAATAAAAGTACAAATCGGGTGCTTTAGGACCATAGAGAGGGTCACCCATCTGAGGAGCACATGAAAAGGTGGTGATGGGTAAAGAGGGTCTTGAAGGATGAGTGGCAAGTGATTAAACAAATAACAGGATAAATGTGTTACAAAGCAGGGAGACTCAGAACAATATGACAAATAGGACATGGTGGCTCATGCCTGTAATTCCAGCATTTTGGGAGACTGAGGCAGGAAGATTGCTTAAATCCAGGAGTTTGAGACCAGCCTGGGCAACATAGTGAGACCCCATTTCTTTTTTTTTTTCTTGAGACGGAGTCTTGCTTTGTTGCCAGGCTGGAGTGCAGTGGCGTAATCCCGGCTCACTGCAACCTCTGCCTCCTGGGTTCAAGTGATTCTCCTGCCTCAGCCTCCTGAGTAGCTGAGATTACAGGCATATGCCACCACGCCCGGCTAATTTTTGTATTTTTAGTAGAGACGAGGTTTCACCATATTGGCCAGGATGGTCTCAATCTCTTGACCTTGTGATCCACCCACCTTGGCCTCCCAAAGTGCTGGAATTACAGGCATGAGCCACCGCGCCCAGCAGTGAGACCCCATTTCTACACAAAATTTAAAAAAAAAAATTAGCCAAGCGTGGTGGCGGGTGCCTAAAGTCCTAGCTACTCGGAAGCTGTGGTGGGAAGATCACTTGAACCTGGGAGGTCAAGGCTGCAGGGAACCATGTTTGTGCTATTGCTGCACTCCAGCTTGGGCAGCAGAGTGAGACCCTGTCTCCAAAACAAACAAAACAAAACAAAAAACAGCAAATAAAAAGAAACAAATATGACACTAAAAGTATTTTGTAGGAGGCTAGGGGTGGCCCCAGGTGAGGCTGAGGGGTAGGTAGAGTTGGATCAAGGAGGCTTGGATGCCACACTAAGGAGACAAGATGATTCTAAAAATAACAAGGAAACACTGTCAGGATTTTAACAGGGGAGTAACCAGGCTGCAATGTGGAGGATGGATTTTAGGGGTGACAACCTCAATTCTCAACAGGAAAACCAATTAAGATCCTATGGAAATGGTCCATATAGGAGGAATTGATCATATGACATTGGTAAGTGGAGGTAGGGGTGGAAAGGAAAAGACCGATGGAAGAAATATGTAGATGATACTTTCTGTAGAACTTGGTGACCATGTAAGTATGGGGATTGCAGAAATGGCTCCCTGATGTGAACAGAAAGGAGCATCCTGAACTGAAATAGGAAATCTAAAAGGAGAAACAAAAGGCCCAGTGGCCAAAATAAGCTCTGTTCTTGATAGTCCAATGGAAACGATTGGCAGATCCTACATCTATCATTGCTTATGACACAATATATTGAAACGATGGGTTTACATGGCTTACCCTCCTGCCTGACTAAAAGTCAAATGGCAAGGTCATGTCTTATTTGTCCTGTATCCTCAGGGCTGGCTACCCCACCCAAGCTCTGGGAGAGTTCTGCCTGCAGCACAGGTGACAGGAAAGTCATCGATGGTTGAGATCTCCCAGGGAGAGGAGAGGAGAGGAGACTGAGAAAAGCAGTGACATGCAAGAAAAAGGCATTCACACCTGGGGTGAGAATTTGAGAAGTAAGTGACCTGGTGGCCTTGTATTGTCTGTGGCTCTTCCGTGGGCCCTGTGAAAGGCCACCTCAGGGCGGGCCTGCAGCCCTGTCAGTGTCCAGGCAAGTCATTCTCTTTGTATGCTTTTAATATTAACACGAAGGCTTCTAGTGATTGTGCAGAAGTCATCTCCATCCATCACTTGACTAACTTTGCTTGGAAGAAAAGTGGGGAGTGGATGGTGGAGGAGGGGTGTTATTGCAGACTGGACAGAGGCAGGAAGTTATTGGAAGAAAGAATTTGGGGTGTGCGTATAGTTTTTCTCCCACTCCTTCCCTACCTAGAGGAAGATAACTCTGATTTTGATATTATAATGGCAGTAGGAAAAAGATTATACAAGCCAATATTCTGTTTTATAAACACATCCACCATGCTTAAACTAAGAGCTATAACTGAATTATTTTCATGAATATGCATTCTACTTAGAATTTCAAATTTTCTGTTATTTATGTATTTAAGAGACCAAACATTTAAGAATATGACTTATAGAAGAACAACATCTTAAATAATTTTTTAAAATTTCAAATAAAGAGCAATAATGGATGGAAATTTAAATTTTAGGGGCACATAAGCCATCTACCCCACACCATTGCCCCTTGTCAAGCCAGTTTCCCATTACTCCTGATTAACTTAAAAACTCAGCTGCGTCAGATTGCTCAAGTTGCAGACCTTTAGATGAGCCTGGAAGGCCGCCTCAAACTGGATTTAACCAACTGATCTTCCTTCTTTTCCAACGAGTGTGATCCTCTGTGACAAAGATTTGACCTTCAGCTTTTGGGACAGGCTTTCCAAGTCAAGTTCCAAAGTTTGAATGGAACGCGCAATACATGTTTCTGTGGCTTTTTCAGTCCCGCTGATCAACAGCATAATTTAATACTTGTACTGTCTGTTCCCTTTTCTGACAAGCACAATCTGATAAACAGATTGGGAGGAGCAGTGCAGCACTGTGTGACTCACGCTGCGAATGAGGGGAAAAGGAGAGGTGGAGAGAGAACGAACCTGGAGTCACACGAAATGCAGTCAGATTGAGCTGTCTGACGCGAACGTTTCAGCACATGCAAGGGAGCTTCGTGGTAAGTGGTTAGGGTTATCGATTTACATTCCCCTTCAAATTCGGAAGTTTTGAAATCACTAAGTTTCAGAGAAACTCACCTAGATTAAAATACAGGGAAAAGACGGACCTATACACCTACAGTAGGCTATTGTTACAGGTGGTAGATGCTATGGTAATTACTTCCTGTGCTAGTTTCTGTTCACTCAAGCCTCTGACAGCTTTTTTTTTTTTTTTTTTTTTTTTTTTTTTTTTTTTTTTTTTTTTT
>NW_016820817.1:674597-680872 GCF_001698545.2 Rhinopithecus bieti | reverse complement strand
GCCCTGCTTCAGCTCTCGCTGGTCAGGCTGCAGCAGCTGACCAGCACCGATTGTCCGGCACTCCCTAGTGAGATGACCCCAGTACCTCAGTTGAAAATGCAGAAATCACCGGTCTTCTGTGTCGCTCGCGCTGGGCCTCTGACAGCTTTTTAAGAGGAGGTGTAAGAATTCTGTAGTTGGTGGGCTATTTCCACTGGATTGGGCAGTTTTCTGCCTAATTAGGAAAGGATGAAGGCCCTTGGATTAAATGCCACTTAAGGATTTCCCTGCAATGCCCCCAACACACATCCCCTACCTCCTCCATTAACTCCTTTGGAAGTATTCAATCTGAGCTTCAAAAGAATAGGAGATGCCAACTATTGTTTCCATCAGTGAAATCATAAAAAGGCACATCACAAAAGCACACTCAGAAGATCCTTATTTACTGTTCCGAGGCTATGCTGGGGGGCACAATGATGTTACCCAGTGTTTTTAATACTTGTCTGAAGAGTCACTGGATTGGGCATTATTAAAATATGGAGTCCCAGGCTTTTCACTTAGAAAGTGGAATTCAGGCCAGGCATGCTGGCTCACGCCTATAATCCCAGCACTTTGGGAGGCTGTGGTGGGCAGATCATTTGAGGTCAGGAGTTCGAGAGCAGCCTGGCCAACATGGCAAAAACGCTACTAAAAATAAAAAAAACTAGCTGGGCATTGTGGCATGTGCTTGTAATCCCAGCTACTCAGGAGGCTGATGCAAGAGAATCACTTGAACCCAGGCGGCGGAGGTTGCAGTGAGCTGAGATCACGCTATTGCACTCCAGCCTGGGTGACAGAGCGAGATTCCATCTCAAAAAAAAAAAAAAGTGAAATTCAGAAATCTGTGGGGAGATTGGGTAGAGGGGTGGTGGTGGGCTGGAATTATAACTTAAAAAAAATGCCTTTTGTGTGTCTTAAGAACAGGGAAGTTTGGAAATCACTGATAGAACCCGTGATCAACTCTGATGGAAAAAAGCTGCCCGACAGTGACAAAATCAGACACAATGCATATTCTCAGGGTTTTAGTCCTATATATGAATATTAGTCAGTCACAAATGTTATTAGTAATTCCTACCAGTAGATTCTTACTAATAGTTACTGCAGTGACATTTGTCTAGTGTCTTGCAGTGGAGAACACTGCAGCTGCCAACGCCAGCAAGCTCATTTTTTGCATGGGTTGGAAAGGGAGAAAGAGTTGAGGTCAAAGTATGATTCAGACCTGGTGTATGTATATGTGAATAAGTGTTGTTTTTGTAATCAGATTATATTATCAAATCAAACTAAAAATTTGCATCAAATTTTGATTTTTTATAAAGTATGTCCTCGATCAACTTAGTTTTTGTGATCTCACATGCAATCCCACCCAAATGGAATTTTTCTAGAGTGTCTAAAATTGTTTTATTTCATAACTCTCAGAGTTACAAACTCCTAGTTTGCAGATGTCTTGTTTGGGCTGTACATTTGAAAAAAAAAATGAGTTAGCTCCAATATTTACACATCTAGAGATTTCACACAAAAGTCTGGATTCCCAGGTTTTCTAGAAAAATGAGATGTTTAAGTACAAGGACGCTGTTCTCCTATAGCTGCAACCTGCTGGGGTTGAGTAGGGGCTGCTCCTTTGAATACTCCAGTTCGGCTATCTCTTACTGATTCATGTAACTTGCCCTGCCCTTGGAGACATCTGAGTTTGCCGCCCCAACTCTAAAGGTGATGTCTTATTTTCTCATACATCTTTATGTCATCAGCTCTTAGCCTACTTTGTAGATCATGAATGGATGAATGGGGAAAACAGCCACTTAACTGCCCCTCCCATCAACAGACTGTTCCCGGACAGTCAAGCCTACAGACTCCCTAAATGAGTATCTGCCCACCTTCTGTGATTCTCCAATGGTTTCTAAATAAAGTCCAAATCCTTGTCTGGCAGTCAAGAGCAGCTCCCCTCTCACACTCCCAAAATCCAATTCCACCTTCCTTTTCTAGCCCATGCTTCCCTCGTCTCATACCATGTGCTGACCCTGCCTTGTGCTCACCCTGCCTTGTGCTCCTCCAGCTCAGAGCCTCTGCCCCACCCCCAAATACTCCTTCCTTGCAAAGCCTACCCATCTTTCAAGCGCCACCTCCACAAGGATGGTTTTTCTAATATCCCCGACTAGATATGATCCCATATGATCGGGCATTTCTAGAATCCTTGGTTTGTAAATATGAAATGACACATATCCCATTGTGCCTTGGACTGTAGTAGTTAGATATGCACATACCTTAATTCACCGCTAGATGTGCAGAGAGCCCTGCTCCTCTCACTCCCCAGAAACCCACAGCAGAAACCATGTCATGGTCACCCTAGTATCAGCAAAGCCAAGTACCCAACATACTGAAGAAGATGGTCAAAATACTTAACTACCGGAGTACATTTCCTTTATAAGGAGAAAATGCTATTAATTAATAATCTACTGCTTCCTCCTATTGCACATAAAAACTTACTTTTTCTTAAATAGTTGTTTTGGGTCCTCCTTATAAAACTTAATCAAACATTAGCCTTAATCATATCCTTTATTTGATGTCTTAGGGTCTTAGTTACTTTACCCAAGAAATAGGGATGGATAATACAACCTCCAGTGTGGTCAACGGATTGAATGAGTTAACAGGTAAAGTGCTCAGTACAGGTCTGGCACACAGCAAACACTAAACGGATGACTATTACTATTATGGAGAAACTCATCTAATATTTGGAACCAGTTTATAAGTGGCTTGCCTTATTCTAGTTTTCTAAAATACTTCTTAGAAAAGAGCAGGTCAAATAGTGTAGCTTGTCTGCTCTAAAGATTTTTTGGTTTTGCAAAAAAAAAAAAAAAAAAAAAAAGATTATTCCAGCTATCAAAGATTCAGGCAACAGTGGCTTTTTTTGAGACAGTCTTGCTCTGTCGCCTGGGCTGGAGTATAGTGGCACGATCTCAGCTCACTGCAACCTCCGCCTCCTGGGTTCAAGTGATTCTCCTGCCTCAGCCTCTGGAGTAGCTGGGACTACAGGCATGCGCCACCACGTCCAGCTAATTTGTGTATTTTTAGTAGAGATGGGGTTTCACCACGTTGGCCAGGATGGTCTCAATCTCTTGACCTCATGATCCACCCACCTTGGCCTCCCAAAGTGCTGGGATTACAGGCGTTAGCCACCAGGCACTGCCAACAGTGGCTTTTTAAAAAGCAAACTTTTAGCGCTACCAAGGTAATGATGGATTCAGGAAAGGATTGCCAATGGATGTTAAAACCATTTGGTGAGAGTGTGTTGAGATACAGGATATTTATAGTCTCATAGCATCATCCCATAGGTAATCATTAATTTCAAAAAGAAAAAGCTACCTTTACACTGGGTAATTTGGTGAATGTTACTTCAGCCAAGAGGCCAAAACTGCCATTAATAATATGGGCCAAACTGAGTCTTGTGATATGATGCACTGAGGACATGTTATCACCTATGTAGTAGTCTCGAAACCAAACAAACCTGACTCTACCAATGAGGGACAAATCAGACAAATCCAAATCGTGCAACAATCTACAAAACAGTTGACCTAGACTCTTCCAATAAGTCGGATGTCATGGAAAGATCCCCCCAAAGAAAAGCAAGGGGTGGGGGGTATTATTAATAAATGCAATGTGTAATCCTTGATCAGATCCTCTAGGTGCAAAGCACAGCTATTAAGATCCTTTTGGGGACACTGGTGAAGTTTGAACATGAACTTTATATTGAACAATAAACAGTAGTGAAAAATAAGATTGTGATTCATTCACACCTGTAATCCCAGCACTTTGGGAGGCTGACGGGGGTGAATCACTTGAGTTCAGGAGTTCAAGACCAGCCCAGCCAACATGGCAAAACCCATCTCTATCAAAAAAAAAAAAAATTAGCTGGGTGTGGTGACACATGCCTGTAGTCCCAGCTACTTGGGAGGCTGAGGTGGGAGAATCACTTGAACCCAGAGGTGGAGGTTGCAGCGAGCCAAGATTGTGACTGCACTCCAGCCTAGGTGACAGAGTGAGACCCTATCTCAAAAGAAAAAAAAAAAGAAAAATGAAAAAAGAAAAGAAAAGAAAAAAGATGATTCAATTATATTTTGACATTTTGATTGACCTGCTCTTTCCTAAAGTATTTTGGTATCTGGGAATCTACATGTTTCAAGACCTAAAAAGGTGAACATTACAAGTGAAATGTTTGCTCCATTGAACTGGATCAGAGTTTTTGTAGAAACAATGTGCAACTGGGATGCAGTCATATAAATGGACCGAAGAACTTAGAAAAGAACAAAGTGGATGCCAGTAGCCAGTGTACACCATTCTGTGCAGTATTTGGTTGGGACAATGCTAACTGCACATAAGCAGTGCTGGGTAAACATTAACTGATGACAATAACCAGCAGAGTCCCAAAGTGAGGCCCTTGCATTATTGATTTGAGGAAATTCTGCCTAACGAGAATGGATTGCTAGTAAATCATACAGCAATTTTATTCTCCTTTCAGTAGGACGTGGATGACTGAGCAGCTGGTGGGAGCAGCCCTGTCTGTCCCCATCTGAGAGAGTGGTGTATTAGTCTCAAATAGCGAAATTATGCAGCAATGTGGAAGCCTGGCTAGCCATCATTAAAGTAATTCAGCGTTTGGGCCGCCTGTGTTTCAGGCAGTGATAGGAGCCATTAACAGCTCACTTTTAGTTTCAGAAGCCAGAGATATTTTCATTACTAGTGTCCTCAGGCATACACTTTTTAATTTAAAAAAAGAAAGTAAGTTCAGGATGGAAATAACCCATCACCACAGGAATATCTCTGCACCAGAAACACATTCTCGTTTACCTGTCAATCTTACCAGCATGCCAGATCTATTTTGAGTGTCTGGAATGAGGAAGAGGAGGGAAGAAAGGTGGGTGTAGGCCTGATAGAAGAATCAGGGTCACTAATACCTTGGAAAAGCTGAGGACTTCATTCTAAAGTGCTGTTGAAATCTCAGGGTTTTTACTTCTCTGGCTAGTAATAAAATGATAGTTCTGGCTCTGAGATGTTCCCTACTTTTTGCAAAACCATAATGCCCTACTTATAAGATGCTTTGGACAGGTATTATGGTAGATTGAAGGTGGTCACAAATGCTTTGTTACTTTCCCCAACAGGAGGATCTTATTTCCCCCTCCTTGAGTCTGGGCTGGCCATGTGGCTGTTCAACAACAGAAAGCAGAAGAAGTGTACTGTGCCGTCCGGGGCCCAGGCTTTTAGAGAACTGTGGCTTTCTCTGCCTTCTTCTTGGAATCCGGTTACCATGTTGAGAGGGGCCCAAGCCACATAGAGGCCAACAGCCAAGTATTTGCAGCCATCTGGGTGAGCCATGTAGGACATCCCACACCAATAAGACCCCCTGGATTGGAGCAGTGGAGCAGACGTGGAGCAGACGCAGCCCAGCGAAGGCCAGTATCACAGGCCCGAACAAAATGTTTTAAGCCATTAAATTTTGGTGTGGCTTGCTCTGCAGCCAGAGATAACTGAAATAGGTGTAACCAAAGAGTCTGTAAGAAGGAAGATTTACCTTGCTAACCAATGCAGAATAACAAAGCACATGAAATAACATTTGCTGAGTCAGAAGACCACTGTCTAGAACAGGTGATGACATCCTTAGCCTTTAGTAGGTTTTGACTTCAAAACTGACCCCAGCTTTCAAGCCTCTTTTTGATGCTCAACACGGACAATTTCAAAAAGAAAAAATTTCACTTTAATCCAGCCTCACCCCCACATGTGTGTTTCACACAAACCGTCTTTTTTAAACAGAGTTTATTGTATTTAATCCATTATAAAATTTGAAAAATTGTAGGAAAGCAGCAGACTTGAACTGGAGCAATTCTAACAAGGAATAATTCTGGCCCCTTGGCAAAACTGATCAGTTTTAAAACAAAGTAAAGTTCACATCTGTGAGGTGGACAAAAAAGTGTGACTTCTGTACAAACTACATGTAAAATTTCATGTCTAACATCTTGGCAATGTGCTCATGAGGGTTTTTCTGAAGTCCTGCCTGGTCCCTGCCTAAAGAGGGATGTGGAACCTCCATATACAAAGAAACTTGATTCAAGGTGTTTTGTTTTGTTTTGTTTTTTAAAAAAAAGGAAAAAGAAAGACAAAGGAAAAAAAGAATGGATGGCTGTTGGCAATGGAAACTGTAAGGAGACTGTGTCCTCACCGCTCATGGCTTGTTTATTAGTCAGAGGCCTCGGGAGGCCCAGGACGCTTCA
>NW_016820817.1:583925-674359 GCF_001698545.2 Rhinopithecus bieti | reverse complement strand
ATATATATATATATTTATATATTTTTTACACCTTGAGGATATCACTATTCCAATTGTTCCCATATGAATACAGGTGTGGTCTCTATTGGATATAAATGTGTCTTTTATTCGATTTTAGGTCCAGGACTTGGTTTGCTGTCCCAACTGCACATAAATGTCCCTTTTTTGTTTGTTTGAGTTATTGGTTTTGTGTGTTTTCCTTTTTGCATAAGAAATATGTCCATTTAGTCCAGAGGCTCTTGCTTTATCCGGATGACGGAGGGTACGCGGGGCGTCCGCCTTAGTTCCCGCCGAAGGACGTATTCGCTGAACTGGGACGAGTCCACTCCTCCCCCACAGGAGCCCACGATTTCAAATCCTCTTTGCTGCAACCTCTCAAGGACCTGCGAGGACAAGACAAGCATCCAGTTAGGGGTGAGGTAAATCCTATGGCTACATAAAGACCCCAAAGTTTGAGATTATGTGCAGCTCTGGTTCATCTCATCCAGCACCCATGTCCCTGTGAGCTGCTCCTCTCAAAGGAAGATTCTGGATTAACAGGCAGGAGAGAGGAAGCAAGCATCTCCAGTGCCTAAAATGTGCCTTTACATGCTTGCTTTACACACACCAGCTACAACACTCGGTGGTGTTAGGCCCATTTTATAGATGAGAAAACTGAGGTCCATGGCTAGTCAGTGATGGAACTGGGTTTCCAACTCAGGTCTGTTTGGCCTCAAACCTCCTGGTTTTTTTTTGTATATACAATGCTGCCCTCTCTGTCAAAAATGAGGGTTCACATTTCAAAGCTCATTTATCACTAAAATACATCCTATGAGATAATAAATCTGGAAAGGACAGTGATGGCAGAGTTTACTTAGCCAGTGATTCATTTGTATTCTCAACTCCGCCTTTGTTCGAGTTTCCTAATACCAAGTTAATATATATGTTTCAACCTGGAAGACTGATGTGATTTCAATAGCAGAACAAAGGGACTACTGAAGACACTAGAGGATTATCTACAGATTTTCAAGTTTGTATCATTTGAAACAGATGTATTGCCCTGCATGCATTCAAGGAGACAAGAATCAGCACAATGATTACATATAAGAAAATGTATGAAAAATAAAGATATTCTAAACTTCTTATACAAGTATAAACCATAGAATCTGTTTCTTAATTTTGAAATCAAATACCTAAGGCCAGCAAGATCCCCGGGTTTGGCACTACATGTCTGACACTCTTAAATGCAGGAAACAGTACCTGTGACTCTTAGACACAAATACAGGAAACTGATCTGGAGCATTCTGTTTCTTTAGGAATCCAACAAATATTAGACTTGCAAATGTTTCCTGCCGGAGTTCTGAATATAATTAAATTACTTCCACACCACCTTAAAAGCAAAGTGATTCAATCATAACTTAAAAAATAAATAAATAAATAAAAAACAAAAAAAAAGCCCACCTCAAAAAAACTTTTATTGGAAGGAAGTGAAATGTAGTCAATGTAAAGTGAACCCTTACTTTTAAAAAAATTATTATTTTTTAGTTGCCTACTTCAATATAGAATATAGTCTGCTATGTTGCAAAACAGCTTAGTAGATGAGACTGGAAAGCAAGAGAGTATGTTTTCTAAAAATTAAAACCTCAAGTGCTGGCAAATTAAGAACACACACACAAGTCCTTATGAGAACAAAATTAACATTCTACCCAGCAGTGCTCTATTTCTGTAGGTAAATTTACGATGTATATGATACCCGTCAGCATAAGGACAGGAAGAAAACAATCGCTAATTTCAAAATCAAGACGTGCTTTCGTGGCAGGTAAATAGAAAGACGAAGAACAGCTCCCTCCAGGTATTCCGCAGCAGAGGCAGGAATGCAGCTATCAGCAAGAGGCACCCCAGCTTGCTTGGCCAAACCAGACCCTGGCAAAGATTCCTTGCCATGATTAGGAGAGGAAATCCAAAGGGAGGAAGCTGTGAACAGCAGAGAACCTAGCCCTGATGTCCATTTTGCTTTGAGTCTTCAGGTCACTAAATGCTAACAGGAGGAAAGCTCTAAGCTCTTCTTCGGAGTTCGATAGGCATCACGTGATAATTATTCAATGTGATCCAATGTTACCTTGGATGTGGTCAAAAGCTTATTTCAATGTAATGCAAACAGCTGATGGAGCCATTACTTTGGAAACAACAACACTTTCACAGCAAAGTTCCTTAAACGGAGTGATCATATAACAACTTAGTGAGGTATAGGGTGTCATAAGCCTTATCCCAGAGTCTCTGCGTGCCCACAGGCTGGTGACTATTTCTTGGTCAGTGGAGCAGGAAGCAAGGGTAGGTCATGGCTGTGTCATACGATCACGTTAATCCAGATGAAAATTTCCACATCTGACGTGGGAAACTGTCAAGCATATGAATTGACGATCGTTATTCACTGGCCCCAGGGTGTGGCCGAGGCCTTCCTGTCCTGGCTCTGAATGGTTCTGCCCCTCTGTCTGCTCCAGTGGCAGCCAGGGCAGGCTGTTGTGTGGAAGGGGACCGGCTTTCTGGGCTTTAAAGAGGCTTAAACTGCTGAGGCCGTCTCAGGAACGCTGTGCAGGGTCATGCGGGAGCGCCACACACCTCCAGGGGGCGCTCTCCACACAGGTGAGAATGCGAATGCCGTCCTCCGGAACCCTGCGACCCAGCGGCCGCCCGCCGCCTGGGAGCATGTGCCTTCCGCTAGCATGCTTAGGGAACATTTTCTGCCAGAATTTTCTGCTCTTCTGTTCTCAGACATCTGTTCATACATTTAAAGAGTTATAAATAGTCGTGGAACAATCCTCAAGAGGCAGCACGGAAGAGTGGGTGCTTCGAGTCTCTGTGCTTTGGGAAGGGTTCTGCTGACTAAATACTGAACAAAGTCATGGGCCCATTCCAGTTAAAAAGAGGGAAAAAACTAGAACCCTCACTCCATTGACTTCAAACGGTTTTGTGTCACACGGAGCTGGAATCGAGACCCAGGTGCGCCTCTGCCTTCTCATCAGAAAGACAGAGAGGATTAACAGTGCTTACCTGTTAGGGTTGTAAGAAGACAAGGCATGTTCAGACCCTGGCCCAGGATAGGGCAGAGAGTCGGTGCTCAGCACATGTTAGCCTCTGAGTTCTGAATTCCACCCCCATATCTCCTGCTCCCCTAGACTTCTCCATCTCAGGAAATGGCAGTTCCACTCACCCAGTTCCTCTGTCAAAAATCTTAGTCATCCTGGGCTTCTGTCTCACAACCCACAGCCACCGTCGGAAAACCTTATTAGCTCTACCCTCCAGACACTCAGAACTGGACACTTCTCAACTGCTTGTACCACAGCTTGCTGCCTGGTCTCCTCGCTTCTCCTATTCTCTAGCTGCTGTCACAGTGTTCACTTTAAAATACAAGTTCTGTCAGTTCTCCCTTCTGCTCAAAACCCTCCAATGGATTTCCATTGGGCTCACATACACAAATGAACCAAACCAAAAGGTGCCAAAATAAACAATCCTAGGGCACTTGCCACCCCCTAACGAGGCTCTCTATGATCTGTCCCTGATCTTCCCTCCTGTCTGAGCACTCTCTCTCCCTGATTCACTTTCTTCAAGCCAAACTGGCTTTCCGGATAGTCCTCAATATGCCCAGCATACTCTACCCCAGAAATCCACTTACCACCTCCTGGGCAATATATTTGACTGTTTGCCTCCCACTCCACTCCCATAATGCAGTTCTATGAACACAGAGCTGTCCATCTTACTCTCCGTTTGTCTCGCTATGTTGCCCAGGCTGAACCTGAACTGCTGGGCTCAAGTGATCCTCCTGCCTTAGCCTCTGGAGTGGCTGGGACTACATCCGTGTGCCACCGTGCCCAGCTGTTGTGTTCTATATCTGTCCCTCCTTTTTATCTCCAGTGCTCATCCCAGCACCTGGCATAATCACAAGACTTACGGAATGACTGCTGTAGAGGGTGATAATTCACCTACCCAACAGAAGTGTCACTGAGTGAGAGTTTCGCAGCTCTTTGGAGGAAAGGCACTATGTGAGGGCAAGGTTAAGTGACAAAGGTAAGAGTGACATTTGATGCCACACAGTGTGTAACAATGCTATACCTGGACTGAGTTGAGGTGACAATAGCCATTTAGTGGAAACCTGATGACGTGGGTCGAGTCGTGATTCCAGCCTGCATTGACAGAGTTACACATCACGTCGCCGATTTCTGGAAATACTTCTTCTATCAAGGATTTGTCACCGCTTAGTGTGATCCTTTCTCCGAGGTCTGGGGCCACACGCACGACGAGGCACTCACAGGGCCTTGAAAAGCGACCAGTTTCTCTGTCCTGTTTCCATCTTTCCATCTCCAACAACATGGGCTGAAGCTGAAAATATTTTGCCTCTTCATATAACAAAGTGTAGTCCTGGAAAAAAAAAAAAAAAAGGTATTTCACAGTGCAAACTGCAAACAAAGTACTGAACATGTCCACATCTAAGAGGTGATTTTTTCCACCTCTTGTTATGTCAATAATCAAATCTGCATGTGCGTTTTTCACTTGCGACAGGTTTGTAGAGGCTCAATTTGCATTCATTCATTCAGTAAGGATAAAAGGAGCTAAGCAGATTAGGGCTGGTCAGGCCTTTTTACATGATTTAAATCCGGTAACCCTCATCATTGCTCAGTGAATTAGGAACCATTATTATTCCCATTTGCAGATGAGAAAAGTGAGATGTGAAAAGATTCACCCAAGCCTTGTTTCTTTTAGTAGAAAAAGTGTCTCTGGGTATTTCAAGTTTGTGTCGGTGAGAACCCAATTTCTATCCTCTTGGATGGAACGCATACATTGACCAAGGGGAGGCACAACCTTGCCAATAGGTACCCTTCATCAGAAGCTCCGGGTCACCTTTGGTGGCTACAGGAGTGTGTGGGACAGAGATATGAGGCTAGAGACAGGCGGGGATGGGCACCTGGAGGGCAGGCACGTGGCTTTTACTTGAACTTGGGTGTTGATCTGTGATGGTTCGGGGGAGGCTGGTGGAGATCTGGAAGGCTAGTGTACTGCCCTGTGCCACCTGTTGGAGCTGCCATCATAGAGTCAGAGACATAAACAACATTAGGCCTCGACTCCTGCAAGATGTGCAATAAAGAAAACCTGTCCATTTCTGCATTTCTGAAAGCATGAACACCTGGTCTTTTGGCATGGTTTCCTTTCCTCCAGCCTTAAAATAATCTATTGAATTGAAACAGAAATCTAACAAAACAGGTATTAAAACACACACAGAAGCCACTGAATGGGAAGACAAAAGAGAATGAGGGGGAGGCAGCAACTCAGGAACAATGTTAACAAGCAGGTCAATGTTATGGCTAAACGTAGCTATGGCCACAATCATTTCTGGGTGTAAGATAAGTGGATACTTGTCTAGACACGTTGACTGAGAACATTTTAATCAGCTGACACAGGCATTTGTGCCTTCCGTCCATGGGCAAGAACTGGCAGGGGATGCCCGGTGCTTGCACTACAGCCAGTGTTGTAAACATGTGGTCCAGATGTCCAGATGGGTTAGAGCATGAGAAGCAGAAGATGACCATGGGATAATTATTTTTATTTTGCACTTTGCTTCTTCTCTTGCAAATCAAGCAATAGCAGTAGCAGCAGTAGGGGCATTATTCAACACTTTCAGAGAAAACAGCATGGAGAGATGAGAGTACTTGGCGGCCTTGAGGTGGGTAATCCACTTTCCATATAAAGAAACTCGGACCCAGTAGAAGATGCTGATGATGACACTCATCTCAGTGGAGTGGGCTGCTGCTTTATTCTGTCCTTTTCCTGGCAACCCCCTTACCACAGGAGTCTTGGTTCCTTGCAGGAAAGGAGCCCATTGCTCTGAAAATCTTCCTTGCACATGTTTCTACCTGCTTAGCCTCCTGACCCAGAGGAGATACTGTTTTGCTTTAAGGAGTTGAAAACTAGGCTGAAGTGTGGCCACTCTTAAGACAGGGCAGAACCAGGGCCCCTAGCCCAGCCTGAGGGGTAGGAGTGGGGAAGCCACTGCAGGTTCCTCCTGGTTCCACCTGGGATCCCCACTCCAGGGCTTTGTCATCTTGGCATCACACCAACTCTAAGATACTGACCTAAATACTTAGTTACCAAGATGACAGCTCTCAAGATTTTAAAACAGCAATGAGAGTTACACAAGAAGGAGAAGTGAGAACTTATGCTATTGCTTTTTATTTTCTTGTGAGATTTAATTACAAAATTTAGCACGAGGAAGGATCTAGACTCCAGTGAAAATATCACTTATGGGCTGGGCGCGGTGGTTCACGCCTGTAATCCCAGCACTTTGGGAGGCCAAGGCGGGTGGATTACCTGAGGTCAGGAGTCTGAGACCAGCCTGGCCAACATGACGAAACCCCATCTCTACTAAAAATACAAAAATTAGCTGGGCGTGGTGGCGGACAAAGCCCTGATCTCCCAATGTGTCCAAAGTGAATGAAGTGAATGAAGCTAACAGGACTTGGGGTTAGAAGTCCTCCCCACGCTGACCCTGAGTCCTCACCATCTTTTCTTCCCTCTAGGTTCACAAGCCACTTGTTTAATAACCCACTCTGAGGTCTGGCCCTGGATGGGCAGTGAGGCTCGCAACATAATGTCGCTCCAATTCCTTGTTACCTACTCTTGGAAAAGTCAAGAAACACTGGCCCTTTTCAGATTTTGGCCCTGCTCAGTGACCACTCTGGGATCCTGCTAGGGTTTATTAAAGCGAGAGTTCAGAAGCGCTCCTATGAAAATCGTGTTGCCCCTGGCCTATAGTCTCATGGGCCTAGCCTTGAACTGCTTTAAGCCACCAGGTGTTCTTTTATTCTCTCTTGACCATCCTGGCTCCATTTTTTCCTTTACTATGTTGTTCTATCTGGTCTCCAGAGTAGAGTCACTGCTGCGCCATGGGGAGCAGATGACAGAGAACTGCCGAGTGCTCATGCTTCTCTCTGGCGGCCGCTCACCATGCTGCCTTGCCTCTAAGCACTGGCCGGCTGGAGAATTGAAATGGTCCTTCTTGCTGCGTTACCATTTTCTGCACACGGTGCAGTGCACGCTGGCCATTCATTTTCTTGGCAGGCTCCTTGGTATCTGTCTTTCTATCCTGCCTAACACCTGCGTACAGTTTCAGCTCATCAGAAATGAACCTGCAAAACAGTCAGTCCCGCTGGCTGCTGTCTTTAGAAACCTCCTTTCCTTCCTTAAACGGGATCATTTAACTTTACTCTCTAAGTACCATGCTTTTTAAAGTTTAGTGTGTTTTTGTTAGGTTCTCTGGCCTTGTGCTTATTTCCTTCAGGCCTCTGAATCTTCCAAAATCTTTCCTTAAGCCTTTGTTCTAATCTGGCAATGTCCTTTCTGGGGCTTTTATAAACTTGAGATGACTGGTCTCCTGTTTCCAAGGTTCTTGGTGGAAATAGGCAGGGGTTTATGTGGCAGCAGCAGGTTCAGCACCTGTTTCTCTGAAGGAAATGAATTCACAACATCCACTTTTCCTCCCTTCTGAGCAATGAGCTTTCAGCAAAGCAACTCAAGAGTGTGCTAGATGCTGTCACTTTTCTGCCCTGGTCTTATATCCATTTTATCTTCTCTGATTAAGAAAGCACCATCTGGCCAGGCACAGTGCTCACAACTGTAATTCCAGCACTTTGGAAGGCGGAGGCAGGAGGATTACTTGAGGCCAGGAGTTCCAGACCAGCCTGGGCAACAAAGAGAGACCCCATTTCTACAAAAAGTGAAAATGTCAGCTGGGTGTGGTGGCCTGGGCCTGTGGTCCCAGCGAAGTTGAGGCTGCAGTAAGCTATGTTTGCATCACTGCACTCCAGCCTAGGAGACCAAGAAAGACCCATCAAAAAAAAAAAAAGCACCATCCATATTTCTTGCTTAGCCCCATATACAGTTAAAGGGAAACCAGTTACTCACAGACCTATTATCATGTTTAAATCATTTCAAAATCTTAGAATACCATTTTCTTTTTTTCTTTTTTTCTTTTTTTTTTTTTTTTTTTGAGATGGCGTTTCGCTCTTGTCGTCCAGGCTGGAGTACAGTGGCATGATCTCGGCTCTCTGCAACCTCTGCCTCCTGGGTTCAAGCGATTCTCCATCCTCAGCCTTCCGAATAGGTGGGATTACAGGCGCCTGCCACTACGCCTGGCTAAGTTTTTGTATTTTTGGTAGAGACGGGGTTTCGCCATGTTGGCCAGTCTGGTCTCAAACTTCTGACCTCAGGTGATCCGCCTGCCTTGGCCTCCCGAAATGCTGGGATTACAGACATGAGCCACCACGCCCGGCCTGAATACATATTTTTAAATAATTTAAGATTTACAATAATTTTACATATGAGCTTCCCTAAGATCCTGAGGACAGGTACGTGGGACCAGAAAACAGACATGGGTGGTGGACTTCCAAATGCAAACAGGCCAGGTTTTGAAACTTCTGTCTTGATTAAATAATTGGAATTCAGAAAACATCCTCCCTAGAGGGAAGAAAACGATATATTCAGTGTAACACGTTCCTACTGCTGCTGTGAGAAATTACCACAACTTTGGTGGCTTAAAACAACACAAATTGATTCCCTTACAGTTCTCCAGGTCAGAAGTCGGAAATGGATCTCACTGGGCTGAAGTCATGGTGCCAGCGGGGATACCTTCCTTCTGGAGGCTGTGGGGACAAATCCACTTCCTCATCTTTTCCAGCATCCAGAGGCTGCGAGAATTCCTTGGCCCATGGCCAGCAAGCACATCACTTCCCTCATCCCATCTTCTCTAACCCCGGCCCTCCTGCCTCCCTCAAATAAGGACCCCTGTGATTATACAGAGCCCACCTGGATTATCCAGGCTAATCCCCGCATCTCAGGACCCTTAACTTAATCACATCTGCAAAGTCCTCTTTGCCATGTCAAGCATCGTATTCACAGGTTCTGAGGACTGGGGCAAACTTCCCCTCACAGTCCATGGTTCCGCGAAACAGTTCAAAGGCTTATTTTCTGAATGTACCTGAGGTTTTAGTCAGTAGCTGACAGGTCCTTACACTCAAAAGGCAACTCAACTGTTATGCCTATTTCATTTTAAAACTGTGTGGGTGCCAGATGCCATGGAAGGCACCGTGAGCACAAAAAGGATTTTTCTCTGGGGAATGTCTCTAATACCTCCCAGGAGCTCTAGCTCTCCTCATCCCCAGGCTCAGGGCAGTGGGATCCTGCTCTTGGGACCCTCAGCAGTGGGTGGTTCCCTAGCAGGCAGGGCACCTATGTATCAGGGGTACCACCAACAAAGCAGGGATGCCAAGAAAATGAGAGGATTTTACCTTTTCCATTTCCAAAACAGCATCCAAGTAGTGGTCATCACAAGAAAAGACAGATCTCTGCAGCACTTACTTTCCTTTGGTTGTAAAGATTTTGTTTTTCTTGTCCGGGACGGGAGGTTGGGGGAGTGGCTACTGCAGTTTTTTCAGTGTTTGGGGTACTAAAGCTTTTAATTGCCCTGGCTTGAAATACTCCTTTGGGCTGGAATAATTTCTTTCTTTCTTTCTTTCTTTTTTTAATGGAGTTTCTCTCTCGTTGCCCAGGCTGGAGTGCAATGGCATGATCTCGGCTCACTGCAACCTCTGCCTCCCAGGTTCAAGACATTCTCCTGCCTCAGCCTCCAGAGTAGCTGGGATTGCAGGCACCTGCCACGAGGCCCGGCTAATTTTTGTATTTTTAGTAGAGACGGGGTTTTGCCATGTTGGCCAGGCTGGTCTTGAACTCCTGACCTCAGGTGATCTGCTCACCTCAGCCTCCCATAATGCTGGGATTACAGGCGTGAGCCACCGTGCCTGGCCCATTCTTTCTTTTCTTCAAAGCCTGGAGGGACTGGCCCACGTGCCCCTTTTCTCCTGCCACTCCTGGATACTTCTCACCAGGCGCTCGGTCCCCTCCCCATCCAGGGGCACTGACTCCCAGCTTCTCCTGACTACTCTTGTTTCCTGGGTCAAGGATACCCAGACTAGGATTAGTCTTGATGGCTACTGAAAGAAATGGAAGCAGCAGCAGTGTCCCATCTATGCCCTGCCACTGTCTCCACTCCCCATCTTACAGACAGAAGCACACACAGGTGACCGTGCCAGGATGCTGATGGCGGGACGGGAGGCAGGCCCATCAGCATTCTGAAACAACACCCTGGCTTGGTAAGTCACGAGGACGCCACACTACAGGAGCTAGGCCTGATGTCTAGAGCGTGCTGAGGGTGGGGACCAGAGACACCATCAGAGATGGTGCTGGGGCTGGGGCTGGCTGCTCTTCCATCCTCCCAGTCCTGCCTCCGGGAAAATATCCTTGGGAGGAGAAAAGAGGGCATGGGCAGTACTAGACAGCGCCAGTCAAGAGACCACAGATACAGCCTTGGTGGCGGCAGCTGAGGCCATGGTCTGGGGCATGTCCTGAGTGGGCACTCCCGCAAGTACCGGTGAAGAAACTCCAGTGAGTGGGGGCCTACCCAGGTTGCCACTCTGCCTTCTCCGAGAAAGTTCTACCCACAGGAATGAGGACCTAGAAGCAATGTGTGTGTTGCCACATTGGCTAAAGGGCAGGCATCGGAGCCAAGCTGAGCCAATCAGATGGTGTCTCTGTAGGACCAAGGGAGGGAATAGAGGCCCTGGGCTTGCTGAGACTGGCACGTGTTAATGGCAGCTCCTGCAATTGAAGTCCTCAGGGCGGTCCTGGTGTTTCCACCCCTGAGAGAAAGCTTCCACTAATTCTATGAGATAAACTAGTAAGCGCTTCCTGTCAATACTCCCTTTAACTTTTCCTTAAGCTGGCGACTGGTTCTCGAGCAGGAGTAATTTTGACACTAGAGGGCATTTAGCAAGGTCTGGAGACACTCTTGGTTGTTGCAACCAAGAAGCGGGTGCTAGTGGAATTTGATGGGTAGGGAGGGATGCTGCTGAAAACCCTACATTACACAGGACAGCCCCCATCACAAAGAATTGTTTGGCCCCAAATGTTACTCTGAGCTTGACAGAGATCGTTTTTATTGCAGCCTAAGGAGCATGCAACTCACCTTGATCCAATGATCAGTTCATTCCTAGCATCATTAATGGTGGCTCAACCACATGCCGTTGCTACTGTGATGTAATATGAAGCAAACAGCATCACTGTGATGTATTCTCCCCAACATATCTAACTTAAACCCATCATGTCTTTAGAGATGACTTCCAGTTTACAGGAAATTAGGGGATAGATTCATGAGCTAAATTACACATGACAAGGCCCAGTCTCCAGCAAGTTGTAAAAGGCATTGTGGGGTCAAGCAGGGAAACTTGAATATAGTTGTGGAATTAGAGGAAATAATTGTTTTTTTTTTCTTTTTTTTTTTTTTTTTGAAAATGGAAAGGTAAAGGTTATTGTCCAAAATAAGCACAGGAAAAGATCCAGAAGGCTACTCACTAATGTTTTACCATTGGCAAGCTGAGTGGTGGGAACATATGGTATAGTTTTTTTTTTTTTCTTTTGGTTTGTTTATATTTTTAAATTTTCTACAATGTACATGTACTTCTTCTATAATATTAAAACGTTATTAAAAATAAACAATAGAGGTTGGATGTGGTGGTGGCTCACACCTGTAATCCCAGCACTTTGGGAGGCTGAGGCAGGAGGATTGCTTGAGCCCAGGAGTTTGAGATCAAACGACAGCAGCATAGTGAGACTCTGTCTCTACAAAAAATGAAAACTTAGCTGAGTGTGGTGGTGCAAGCCTGCAGCCCCAGCTATTTCGGGGGCACTGAGTGGGGAGGACTGCTTGAGCCTGGGAGGCTGAGACTGCAGTGAGCTATGAGCTATGATTGCACCACTGCATTCCAGCCTGGGTGACAGTGCAAGACCCTGTCTCAAAAATTTTTTTTCAAGGCTGGGCACAATGGCTCATGCCTGTTATCCCAGCACTTTGGGAGGCTGAGGTGGGTGGATCACCTGAGGTCAGAAGTTCAAGATCAGCCTATCGACATGGTGAAACCCCATCTCTACTAAAAATACAAAAGTTAGCTGGGCATGGTGGTGGGTGCCTGTAATCCCAGCTACTTGGGAGGCTGAGACAGGAGAATCACTTGAACCCAGGAGGTGGAGGTTGCAGTGAGCCGAGATCGTGCTATTACAACCTAGCCTGGGTGACAGAGTGAGACTCTTGAGGTCAGGAGTTTGAGGCCAGCCTGGCCAAATGGCGAAACCCCATCTGTATTAAAAATGTAAAAATTAGCCGGGCGTGGTGGCACATGCCTGTAGTTCCAGCTACTTGGGAGGCTGAGGAAAGAGAACTGCTTGAACCCAGGAGGCAGAGGTTGCAGTGAGCCGGGATCGTGCCACTGCACTCCAGCCTGGGCGACAGAGCAAGACCTCAAAGAAACCAAAAGACCCCAAAAACCACGTCCCTCCCAGGTAAAAGAGAAAACTCTGACGAGGAAGACAGCACCAATAGTACTGTTCGGGACGCGCAGACTCAAAGTTCCTCTGTGTACCTGTATTTGTGACTCCTGTAAACTGCACTGCTCCTGCTGATGCAATTCCATCCCCAGCCACCAGAGCGGAAGGACCCCTTCAGCTTCCGCTGCCCCTCCCAGGTTCCAGAACACCCTGTACTGTAATTTACAGCCTGTCACCCAGAGGTTCTGTGGGAAATGTTTTAAGGCCCTGGGATACGTGAGTTTCATTTGACATGCTTTTGTTTGTTTTTCCTCAAGCGTGGGTTACAGCTAAATCCTTAGCCAATTAAAGGGTGTGTTTGGTACTTAGGATTGATAAATAGCAGGTCTTTAAAGGCTCTGGAATCCTCAGGAAGCACGCAAAAGGTGCAGAGAAGCAGCTGTGCCAGTCCTCGGCAGGTGGGTGGGTGAGTCCTTAAGGAAACCGGCCACAGTTGAACTGCGTCTGGAAGTTTTTCCCTCCCCAGCATCTAACCTGAATGCTCTTGGAGGAAAAATAATGCCTGCTATGTAGGTTTATGTGCTGAGGGTTAAGCCAAAGTACATGCCTAAAATACCTGGCTCAGTTTCTGGAACATACTGCAACTAAAAATGAATGGCTATTATCATTTCTAACTGTAATTCCCAATATATTCGTTTGTGATTCCCTGCAGCCTGCATCCTTTTTAATAATGGGAATTATAAATTAATATTATTCTGATAAACAGCACACAATGATGATATTATATACATGTTTTGTATTTTCCTAGTCCTATATAACTTTGAAAAGAAGTGCATTGCCTACTCATATTTAGATCGCAGCTTCCTGCATCTCTTTTAACCCTGTTTTGCTGTATTTTAGTGAATTAATACTAAGCATTGATTATGTGCCCAACACACAATGTCCTCTGGAAAAACATAAAAATGTCCCTGCCTGGAGAATTGCTTGAACCTGGGAGGCAGAGGATGCAGTGAGCCAAGATTGCAACACTGACCACCTCAAAAAAAAAAAAAAGAAAAGAAAAAAAAAAGTCCTTGCCTGCAAGAACTTTAAAAAATGCAGCAAGGGCCGGGCGCGGTGGCTCAAGCCTGTAATCCCAGCACTTTGGGAGGCCGAGACGGGCGGATCACGAGGTCAGGAGATCGAGACCATCCTGGCTAACACGGTGAAACCCCGTCTCTACTAAAAAATACAAAAAACTAGCTGGGCGAGGTGGCGGGCGCCTGTAGTCCCAGCTACTCGGCAGGCTGAGGCAGGAGAATGGCGTAAACCTGGGAGGCGGAGCTTGCAGTGAGCTGAGATCCGGCCACTGCACTCCAGCCCGGGCGACAGAGCAAGACTCCGTCTCAAAAAAAAAAAAAAAAAAAAAATGCAGCAAGGAAGTGAAGATACATACACAAAATATCCAGAGTCCAAACATCAGGAAATAGATCAGCAGGTTTCAGATGAACTGGTGGGAGCCAGAGTCTAGTTTGAATGTGAATCTCACTCCACTCATCTATTTACCCATCCATGCATTCATTTACTCACACCACAAATATTTACATGCTTAATATGTGGCAGGTGCTGAGCGTGTGGGACAGATGCTGCTGGCTAGCTTCCCCAACAGCCATTTCAACCTCTCTCCCTTGCCTATTTCTCTTACTACAGAGGCTAAAAATAAGCAGAAAAAAAAAAAAAGTTCCTTTCTCAGCCACCAAGGGGAGGCTCCGTTCTGGCCAATGAGCCACAAAGGGAAAGTCTTCTGTGGGATTGTCTGACAAGGACAGAGTCTTGTGAGTTGAAAAGCTGTCTGCCCCTTTTTCCCGCCTTGACTGAGGATGTGACGCCTGGAATGGCAATGCCTGGTGCTATGATGCAGTCACCATATGATCTTGAGGTGACAGGCATGAGGCCAGAATGTCAACACTGAGGATGGCAAAATGAAAAGAGAGAAAGTCTCCTGGTCCTCCATAACACTGCTGGGCAGATACCTCTGCCAACAACCACAGGCCTCTGACTTCTCACGTGAGAAAAACGAATCTCCAATAGTGTAAGCCGCTGTTCATTGGCTGTTCCCACTCTTGTAGCTGGAAGCATCCCTACCTCACAGCTGGCCAGATGGTGCTGCACAGTGAGTGATAGACACACTGCGTGTGCATGGAGAATCGGGGGTACAGGTCAGCCTAAGCTACACTGGGCCCAGGTAGGTTTGCTGGGGGATGTGGTGAAAAAGATGAGTCCTGAATTCCAGTAAAGGCCAGGGGAATGGCTGTGTAGGTGCACAGAGGGGCATTTGTCAGGGGGCAATAGGAGGGTGTGTCTGAGGGACAGAGAGAAGTCCTGTAGGGACATGTGGAGGGTGAGAGTGGGTGAGGTGGGCAGAGGCTAGAGCCTTCTGGGCCTTGTGGGCTCTGAGAGGGATGTGGTGCTTTGCTCTGTGAGACAGAGGAATGAATGGAAGAAGCCGTGGCTGCTCATTTCTGCTTGACCCTCTGACTCTGGGAGGACGTGCAGCTCTCCAGGAGAATGCCTTGAAGACACAACAGAGGCGAGCATACGGGCCCCCCCCCCCAAGGTCTCCTGCCTGAGTCACTACATTCCTTAAGAGATACATGACCCTAGTCCTTGCCTTTTCTTCCATATGAGATAACGTCTGACAGGTTGGTGACGACGCTTCTGTAATCTATAACACGCTGTACTCTTACACCCAAAGCTCGATGTATTCTGCTTGTGGTGTCTGAGCAAGCATCATGTGATTTTCTGTGTACTGAACCTCCACCGCCTGTATACAAGCTGTGGGCTGAAATCCTGTGTAGGACCTCAGTAAGACTTCTGAGTAAAACTAACTTTAATTCTTGAAAAGCGTGGTTTATCTTCTTCATTCCACAGTTTCAGGAACAAGAGAAAGTCCCTGCAGAGTTTCAAGCAGGAGCAACTCCTGATACAGTATCCTTTTTAAAAAGTGTCACATGGTCAGGGATGGGGTAGGAGATAGTGGCAGGGAGAGAGAGAGGTGGGTGTAACTGTCAAAGCACTAGAGGAAGGATCCTTGTGGTGATGGAACTGTTCCGAACCTTGACTGTATCAGTGTCAATATCCTGGTCGTGATAGTATTTTGCAAGATGTTATTACCGGGGGGAGCTGGGTAACACAGCATCTCTATTATTTCTTACAACTGTATGCAAATCTATAATGATGTCAAAATTAAAAGTTGAATTTTTAAAAAGCGTCTCAGTTTCTACGCAGAGAATGAGTCAAAAAGGGGTTAAGAGTGGGAGAGTGGACTCCAATTATGAGCCATTCCAAGGAGTCCAGAGAGCTGCTGGGCCTTGGGCTAGGGAGGTAGGATGAGGGCAGTGGATTGATTCGCGATGCGTCCAGGAGGTTAAGATGACGGACGCACTGACAGATCACGTGTGGGAGGCGAAGAAGAGGAAAAAGTCCAGAAGGACTGCAGGTTCCTTCCTTGAGCAAGTAGGTGGATCTGGCATCTTTTACTGAGATAGGATACAAAGGAAGAGGAGCAGATTTTGTTCCTGGTGGTGGTGGTGGCAGAGGGGGAGGCAGGCAGAGGGAGCTCATTTTTGGGCATGTAAAGTTTAAAGAGCGAATGAACTATCCAGGCAGGGATTCTGGGTCAGTATTTGGAAATGCGATCAGCTAAACATGAGGTGATTTTCATATTTGTACTAACCAAACCTTCTCCTGATGAAGTCCAGGCTATATATAACTTAGCAAAAAATATGAAATCCTATGGCAGTTTTTCCTTACTAGTATACATGTCTGTAGCTGTGATGATTTGACTTCTTTTTTGACAACTTTATTTTAAAATTGTTATTTTATTGTTTCATTTTAATGACCTAAGTCATATGTGAATGCCTGCTCATTGTAAAAACTAATGATAAAATTCATACCAAAGCATATGGAACTAAAAGTGAAATATTCTCCCTTACCCCTTTCCAATTCCACTGCCTTTCCTCTAGGGAAACATGAGAGAGTAAGAAATCATTCCCCCAGCTCTCCACATCATGCTTTGGCCCTTCTCTCTACAAGAGCTTACTTGCTCCCCAAAGTGGGAAAGGGTCCAGAGCTGACTGGGGAGCGCCTGACATTGGTGGGGCCAGGTTGGACTAGTGGCCGGTCACTGCTGGAATCTGTGCCCTGAGCAGGGACCCAGCTTCCTGACTCCTCTTCCTGTCTCCATGTGCGGCAAGCACCTGCTTTCGAGAACAGGCCTGGTTCTCTCCCTAGGTCTCTCCCTAGGTCTCTGTTTCACCTGCAGCTGCTGTGGGATGCTGGCCTGCTCTCTTCAACTATGCTATTCATCAGCTGTGGCCTCGAAGACGTGGGGCTGCTGTCTAAACCCAGTCAGTTCCCTTGATCATGTCTGAGAGTGTGTGACCCCAGGTGCAGACTGAGGGCTGGAGGTAGAGACCGCACTTTGGCCTTGGGCCTGCAGAGTGTTGTCTAATTCAGCTATTATCTGAGAGCCCTGGATAAAATTTTTTCTCAAATTAATAAAGTAGCCTGGAGAAAAAGGCAGGAAAGAGGTTCAAAAGTTGTCATGCCAAGAAAAAACTGTATACACTACGTTGAAAATTATCCTTGAACAGCCTCTAGGAAGATACCATATTAGAAACTGCTCCTTGGAATACCATGCAGCCATAAAAAGGAATGAGATCATGTCCTTTGCAGGGATATGGATGAGGCTAGAAGCCATTATCCTCAGCAAACTAACACAGGAACAGAAAACCAGACACTGCATGTTCTCACTTATAAGTGGGAGCTGAACAATGAGAACACAAGGACACAGGGAGGGGAACAACACACAATGGGGCCTGTAGGGGTAGGAAGAGGGAAAGCCTCAGGATACATAACTAATGCATGCGGATACATAATTAATACCTAGGTAATGGGTTGATAGGTGCAGCAAACCACCATAACATATGTTTACCTATGTAACAAACCTGCACGTCCTGCACATGCATCCCAGAACTTGAAATAAAATAATAATAATAACAACAATAATAATAAAAAAGAAACCGCTCCTCAATATGCTTCCTTTCCTGAGCTGGAAGAGATCACTACTGATGAAGCGGATTTTGCTTAGGAGCCATGTTGCACAAACCAAGCCCGCATGTCTTCAAACCCTGGAATCAAGCTCAATGCAGTGAGATGCACGCCATTGAGGGGGCCTTGGGAACTGCCCTTGGCTGGGAGCAGGGGGCTCCTGCGCCTTCCTCAGGCTCATTCCAGGGCTGCGGGAAGCTCATTCACTGGCTGTAGTTATTACACTCTATTTTCTTGCCAATTGCATATAGTTGTTTCCATGTAAAATAAACGTGCACATGATGCAACTCCTCTGTGCTCTCTTTTCTATTTGGCTAATAATCCTTGGCATGTGCCCCACTGTTCAAAATCCTGAAGGAGAAGATAAATAAGGGGCCCCTGAGCTTCTTATTTACTTGGGATCTACCCTTCTGAATCTTTTTCTACGCATTTATATATGCATACATACTTGATCTTTTACATAAATAGAAACATACTATACATATGGTTCTGCAACTTAATATTTTCACTGAATCATGGAATTATGGGATTTCCCCCGCACATATCAACAGATATAGATCTAACACATCTTTTAAACTAGTCCATAGTATGGATAGTCTGTAATATTTGTAACCATCTGCCACTGCTGAACTTTCTTTTTTAGAAAGTCCAGTTTTTGCTATTATAAACATGACTATAATAAACATCCTACATAAAAATATCTTTACATATTTATGTGAATATTTCTAGCAGATCAAAGAGTATGTATATTTGAAACTTTAATATTTACTGCTGAATTGTCCTCCAAAAATGCTTCCCTAACACTGTATATTATACATCTTTTAAATTTTTGTCAATCTAATGGATAAAAGGGAGTATCTCATTTTATTTTTGTTTCTTCGATACAAAAGAGACTGAATGCCTTTTCAAATGTTTATTGCCAATTTCTGTTTTTTCCTTTGGGAAAATTTTGTTGATAGCTAAAAAATTTGTTCCACTGGGTTGTTTGTATGTTTCTTATAGATTTTTAACATAGATCTTTTAGGATGGGTATTCATCTTTTGTTGCAAATATTTCTTATGGTTTGACACTTATCTTTTATTTGTATATGATGTCTTTAACTCAACTATTTTTTTTTTAAAGGATAGCTTCTGGGTATGAAGTCTCATTTAGACAGGCCCTTTCTGCCTCAAAATTATACTTCTAGAAATTTCTTTGTATTTTTTCCTAAAACTTTTATTGCTCTTGTTTTTGTCTTTATTTCTGAAATTCTGTGAATTTATGATGTAGGACAGGGCTCTAGCTTTACAATTCCCTCAAATGTCTCAGTGCTGATCGTCTCAGCGCCTACTACTGACTATTGCTTTCTTTTCCCACTGATGTGAAATGCCACCTTTACAGTACATCCAATTCCTGTGTACCTGTACATCTATCTCTGGACCCTACTCTTCTCCATTGATTGGTATATTTCAGCGCTGTCAGAACCACACCTTTAAATTAATATAGCTCGAAAGTCTGTTTTGACATTGGCAGGACACATCCACATTACCCACCTTTATCACCATTACTATGACCAGAAAAACTTTTTTTTAAGCTATCCTTACACTTTCTTTTCTTCTACACAAACTTTATAAATGGTTCAAATTTCATTTTGAAAAATCTATTACTTAAGTGGGTTTGTCCTGACTATATAGAATAATTTGAGGATAACTGACATCTTAACAATATTGAGGTTTCCCATCCAGGAACCTAGAATGTTCCTTCATTTATTCAACTGTTTTGCAGTTGTATGTAGAGGTTTGTGGTTTTCTTAATCAGCCTTTGCTTGTCTCTTGTTAGGTTTATTCCTAAGTGTTACAATTTTGTTGTATATTTTTCTATTATAGTTTATAATTGGCTCGTGCTATTCTCTAAAAAGGCTATTGACTGGCCGGGCATGGTGGCTCATGCCTGTAATCCCAGCATGTTGGGAGGCTGAAGCAGGTGGATCACCTGAGGTATGGAGTTTGTGACCAGCCTGCCCTGCATGGTGAAACCCCATCTCTACTAAAATATGAAAATTAGCCTGGCATTGTTGTGGGCACCTGTAATCCCAGCTACTCAGGAGGCTGAGGCAGGAGAATTGCTTGAACCCAGGAGGCAGAGGTTGCGGTGAGCCAAGATCACGCCTCTGCACTCCAACCTGGGAGACAAGAGCGAAACTCCGTCTCAAAAAAAAAAAAAAAAAAGCTGTATATTGATTCTGAATTGAGCTGCTTTAATGAGTTCTTTATAAGTTCTAATAGCATTAAGTTGGTTCTTTAGAAGCATCCATTTAAAGAAACATTATCAGCTGCAAAAATTACATTTTCGTGAATTCCCTTCTAATATTAACACTTTTTATTTGTTCTCCTTGTCTGACTCCATTGCCTAGAGTTACCAGCACAATGTGGGCTATCTCAGCGTGACTAACCTTAACACTTGTTACTAACTGTAAAGGGAACAATTCTAAAATTTTACTGTTCATGTATGCTTTCGATTTCTGGGAGCGGGAAGGGGAAGTCTTCATTAAGCTAAGGAGGTTTTCTTTTATTCTCTAGCTCTCTAAGACATATCATAAATGAGCTTTGAATTTAATCAACTTCTTTTCAGTTTGTTCAAGTGAATTATAATTCAATTCTTTAAATGAAAAGCGATCCTATTTTAGTCATGTAGAAGTTTAATGACCATATCCACTATTTCATGAATACAGCATAACCATGTGAAAGAGAACTCTGGCACCTTTCGAGTTGGTGTATGTTAATAATGTAGAACTAGAAATATTTTTTTGGAGCACATAAAAAAATCACATATTTATGCTATTGGTGATTTAACATGGATCCCTCACCTTGAAATCATCAGGAATGAGGAGTTTGGATGTTCGTAGAAAATTCAAGATATATCTGAACATCTGTCCATCTCTGTCAATGAAATAGTGCTGTTTGAGACTGTCCAAAACAATGGGCTCTGTACCATCAAAAAGTCTTCCGATTCTGTGATAGAAAAGAGGGAACAGTGAAGACAATTAGATCAATTGTTCGGCCACTGAGACTAAGAGGTGTCTTTTATCACTGTCAAAGGTAGCACTTTTGAAGACAGCAGTAGGGAAAAATCACGATTGTCTGCAAAGTGTTGGTCCCCGCTTGATAAATATCTCAGGATGAGACCATTCAAAATAGTCCTAGGCTTTGTCAAATAAATTCTTTTATTCACTGTCTTTCACCTGAAAAGAAAATGTTCCTGACGTGGTGATGATGGCTAAGTGCTGTCACTGTAATGGAAGGTCACATCTTTCCCCGTGTTACTTAAAACAAGCTTCTCTGCTACTTAAAAAATGTTATTGCTCCAAAGTGTCTTTGAAACAGATTCTACTAAAAAAGCAATTTTGTTTTAAGAAATCGTTTTCTGAGTTTTCCCACCCATGAATCCCAAACTTTCTAAAAATAAGGCAAAGCCTATATGTTGACACCTACATTTAATGATAAAAAAAGAATAATTTAAAATACCACTCATCTAGGTGAATATGTTTTCCAATAACAATATACACTACAGTTTCTTAGGTCTCAGCAAAAAGCATTTTTAACAGCCAGGCATCATTACAAAAAAATATTTGGCCACCCCCAAAATATGACCTGTTCAGGAACATGAGTAACCATGCTTAAAAACAAGAATCCATAATATGCTTTTCCCAATTTTGGAATGAACATTTGTATGGTGTGCTGCAGTTAAAGTGTTTTGCATCCATCATCATTTATCCTATTAATAAAGGCTGAACCTATACACATTAGTATATGTTCAGTTAATAGAAGGTGGTCATATCTATACTGTGAAAACACAGAGGGCTGGCTAATGACATGCAAACATTCCATATCAGAGAATAGAATTTACACACTAGAAATCAGTTCCTGTACCAAAAGGTACATTTTACTTTCATTAACAGTGTGGGCAGGCAAATGGCTCCATTTTTTAACGAAAAGCTTTTGCTGATCTCCTAACAAATCTCTCTCTGATTTGGAATAACATCATTCTGTTGCTCTGAAGATGATTTTGAAATTATACATTTTCTAATCTTAGGTTGAAGTGGGGCAGGTGTAATGATAAATCAATAATTTCACCCCTCTTAAAATACAACAAACAAACAAGTGGGAAAGCTACTTTTCTCTCTCCCCAAAAGAAAGGCATGTGAATTTTGTTTCAACAAAATCTTTTAAAGATAGTTTTAAAACTCATGTTTTAAAATCATTTTAAAACTCATGTTACCTTACTCTGAAGGCAGTAAGTGCAAAGAGGAAAGCAAGTACATATGGTAGGGTTACTTTTCTAAAGTTCAACAAACATATTCTTTGACTACGCGTTTTATCCAACTTTCCATGAATTGCCCGTGATTATCCAGGGTGTGGATTACAACCTTTCTGGGATTCTTTCACTGCATGCCACCTAGTCATTCATTTCTCACTGACACATCAATCAAACAGTAGGCTTGAAACTAAACTATGCTTAGTCACTGACTTCTAGTGTTTCCAGGACAATTTGATACAGGATGAAAAAGAATGAGATTTGTTTGCCTATTATTAAAACATTTTACTCTTCACTCTTAATAACATGATAAATTTCCAGTTGACAGGGGAAGAAAAGGGAGCTATATTAAGTGCTTTCCAGATGCGTTGTACCATCCTTATACTTTATATATGTAACAAACCCATTATCTTCATTTTAAAGATGAAGAAATAGGCTTGAAAAGATGATTAACTTGCCCAACTAGTTAAGCAGCATTGGGGGATTTGTGCACAGTCTGGTCCTAAAGGGGCCTCCCTTACAACAATCGGAATGAAAAGAATTACCAATATTGAATGAAAGCTTATGGTCTAGAGTTTTATTTCTGCCATATATTTGGGGAGTGAGAATTTTACAATGAAGTCCAAGCACCTATGCCGAAATAAGTCAGTATCAGTGATCTTGTCACTTTAGTAAGAGAGGAAAAGTAGGTATTTTGTTCTTTTTAAAATCCTGTTTTTTAATTTTTAGATAAACTCTCATTTTCAGGTCTAGAGTTGGATGTAGGCTTGCACAGAATGAGTGATTAATAAACCTATACGGAGTGAGCGTGTAAAGGAATCAGGACTGAGGAGTGTGGAATGAGAATGGGGTTTGGCTAGTTACTAGCTGTAATCTAGGTGAATCGACTTCTTTGTCTCCATTTCTTTTTAAAAATTAAGTCTCACTTTGTTTTATAAAATAACTTTAACTTTTTCCTCAGGGTTGATGAGGAAATTCAGTGTGCTCATGGTGAGCTCAAAAAATGCACAGCAATAGAAAATATTCCAACCCAGCCAACAAAAATTTCTATAAAAGCGCTCTTAGAAGACTGCAAGTGCTAAGGCACAGGATTTAAGGAGAAAAAGGAACAATCCTGGAAGTGCATTGTTTATAGACCTTTCTAAAATAGGAGAGAAGAGTCATTTAAATGGTTTTTAGGATGCAAAAACCAAGAATAAAAAACAACCTCGGGTGTGGATACAATGAAGCATCTTCACTTCCAACGTAGTTAAAATAGAAAAAAGCTGCAAAGAGCAGAGCAGGAAGGAGATGTGAAGCGGGCACTAGCAGAGCTGGCCCGCGAGTAACCTAGAAGCCGCCTGGCCGTCCGGGCGGGAGAGACAGTGGGGAGAACTGGACTCTTCAGGCGGCCTCCACCAAGGAGACGAAAAGCGGAGGAAGGCCTGGATTCCACCCAGCACAAGAGGAACCCTAGCCAGGGAGTTTTTCTCATGAGGGGGTCCAGTCAAAGGGCAGCAAGCAAGGCCCAGGCCCTGTCTCGGGCCCCTTGCCTGGTGAAACCGCAGGCCCCCGCCAGGCCGTGGGAAGGAACGCTGGCGGCCAGCTCGGCCAGACCTGATGGAAGGGGCTGAAAAACGCGCGCTGCCAGGGCAGGAAAGGCTGCGTGGGCTCCGTGGGAACCGAGCAGGCAACGGTTGTGGAGAGAAAGGGGAAAGGGCTGGAAGAGAAGAGCGCTTGGGACGCAGAGGCACAGGCCTGGCGGAGGTGAAAGCCTCTCGGAGAAGAAAACGTTCCACATTGGAAGCAACAAACGTTAGGAGTAATAACAAGAAACGCAGGGCTGCTGATTTCTGCCAACTTTAAAAGGAGGAACGTTGGAGTTGTGAAAACACGGTGGAGGGGGCATGTGGTGCCAAGGGTCGTAAAATGGCGTCCCTGGGTGGTTTTTGAGATTGCAGGGCTGTGTTGTGGAAAAGTATTGTTCGGCTAAGCAAATAATGGGGAAAATCGGCACAGGCTGTATTTCTTGTGGACATGTGAATGGAGTTACAAATCAAACTGCAGTGATTTGTAAACTCTGGTGCCTGAAAACTATGTGGAACTCATTACAGTTTACTAACCTTGGAGAACATTCCTGTTTTCCAACTAACCAAGACCAAGCTGGCTCCAGCCATACATCGGTATGGCTGGTTTTGGATTTTTTTTTTTTTTTTTTTCACTCATTGAATCAAGTGGCAATGCTGAGAATGACTTTCTTCCACCAATTTCTTTTTGTTTTTTAAGAATGATCATTAGTATTTTAACTAACTTTTTTTTTACTTTTTAAAACATTTTATTTTGAACAATTTCAAACTTATGCCAAAGCAGAGAAAATAATAGAATGAACCCCCATATGACCATCAACCAGCTTCAAAAGCTGTCAATTCCTGGTTAATTTTGTTTCAACTCTACCTCTGTGCCTCACTCTCCTTTCAACTGGTAATTCTGAGGTACATCTCAAACACTGTATTATTTTACTGTACATATTTCATAAACTAGTAAGATTAGAAAGTTCACTAAAATATGTTCACTAAAAAAAGTTCATTAAAACAACAGATACTGAATTCCACTGTTAATATTAGCTTTTTAATATTAGCATTCTGAGGCCGGGTGTGGTGGCTCATGCCTGTAATCCCAGCACTTTGGGAGGCCGAGGCAGGCAGATCCCAAGGTCAGGAGTTCAAGACGAGCCTGACCAACATGGTGAAACCCCGTCTCTACTAAAAATACAAAAATTAGCCGGGTGTGGTGGCGCGCAACTGTAATCCCAGCTACTCTGGAGGCTGAGGCAGATAATTGCTTGAACCCGGGAGATGGAGGTTGCAGTGAGCCAAGATCGCATCACTGCGCTCCAGCCTGAGCAACACAGCGAGACTTCGTCTTAAAAAAAAAAAAAAAAAATAGCGCTCTGTTGATTACTCTTGTTTATAGAGCAAGTAATGCAAGACCTAATCTCTGAGGAAACCAAGCTTATTTGGTGGGAAGTGAGTCTGGTTTTCTCCACTCTCCCTGGCATTGTGTGCTGTCCATACTGTGCATTAAAGAATGGTCTTAAGTCAAAGAGAGTATGGGGCTAGGATCCTACATTTGGCTTAGTGTGAATCATTAAGAATTTTTTTCTTGTGTATTTGTTCATTTTATCAACCTGATTTCTCTAATTTCCTGTGACTCAGGTTCTTAAGAATTTCTCTTTCTTTCTTTAAGAATTTCCTTTCCCTCCCTTCCTCCCTCCCTCCCTCCCTCCCTCTCTCCCTCCCTTCCTTCCTTCCTTTCTTTTCTCTCGTAATCATTCAGTTACTCATTCACTCTTTCCACCAGTATTAGTGGGGGCTCACTATGCCAGATACAGGGGATGCAGTAGTAAATCAGCCACAGTCCTTGCTTTTGTGGAATTTAAGTCGTCGGGGCTGGGAGTGCAGGTCAGGTGCAGTGTGATCAAGTGTGTCACTGGGTGTGTACAGTGGGCTCAGGAGGTGCACCTGGATCACCTAACTCAATCTGGGGTTGGTAGGGAAGAAACAGAAAGCTCATCGGAGACCTGAAGGAGAAGAAGTTGGCCAGGTACAGGGGCGGGCGGTAAGGTTAGGTAAGCAGGGAGAAGGGTGGGGAAGATACAAAGGCTTGTAGCCAAACCCTGCCACGTGATTACTCTCTATTGGGGTGTAGTCAGGCTGGCTTAGAAAGGAGGCTGGAGCAGCAGAAGCCAGATCGTAAAAAGCCATGTGAGCCGGGTCAAGGAGTTTAGATTTGGTCTCAAGGGCAATGGGGACTGGTGTCAGGCTATGTTGTCAGGGACAGTAAGTAAAAGAGCACATTTAGGAGTGAGACAGAGTCAAGATGCCATATCTGAAATCACACTTTCTCACAGACACAGCTTCTGGCTTACCCAAATCCTGTCTGTTTTGCCTTGCTTTGACTACATCATTTGCATAATGCAGTGGTTCTTAACCCTGGCTACACAGTGGCATCACCTGGGCAACTCTGAAAAAATAATGATGCTGGCTCCCCACCCCCAGCTATTCTGATGTAATTGGTCGGGAATGAAGCCCAGGCATCTGTATTTCTTTAAAAAAAAACTCTGTAAGTCTCAAATGAGTTGAGAACCAGTGTAAAGGAGGTTGAGCAGAGAGACGAAAGAGGAGGCAAGTAAATCTCAATTGAGACCCTGTCATTCTGAAGTGTCACAGCATACTTTCTTAAACTGTGAAGGATCTCCAGGACAACCAAGTTCAGCCTCTCATTTACAAATGGAGACGCCGAGTCCCAAATATATAACACTCAAGGATGCATGGCTAGATAGACACAGAGCTGGCTCCAGACCCCAGCATGCTGCCCCTGTGGTGATCGGCACAATAGTCAAGTTCAAGCCTACGGGGGACAATGGCTTTAAGCCAGTTACTACTCATTGAATAGCATTATGTGCCAAAGAGTGAACTGGCTGCTTTAAGGGTTTGTATCTCATTTAATCTTTACAATGAGGTCAAGGAAATCATTGGTAGACTGAGAAGATGCCCTACACTGAACTGAACCAAACCAAACTGAAGCACCCCAAGACTTCTTAGGTACCTTTCAAACTGCTGTTACAACCGTAAAGAGGCCTAACGAGGGATGGGAAAGAGGATTCCCAGGGAAATGGAAACCTCTGAGAAGAGTAGTATACGTGAGGCTCCATCTCCATTTACCTTGCAGCTCTTGTTCCATTATGTGCTGTGTCCCTACACTGAATCCTGAAAACTCTTACGGGATTTGTCGCTTTACAGCTAAGGAAGTTTAGCTTGAAGAGGCTGCCAGCTCTGCCGAAGCTGCCTTCTGGCTCCAGGCTCTATATACCCCACCCTTTCCATACTGCGCTGTCTAGGGCACCCCATGCCACCTCATGCACCAAGGCAGGTAACTCAACACCAGGCCCAGCTTTACCGAGAGGCCAGCAGGTTAATCCTTCCAACTCTCCCCTGCGGTCCATGCATGGTAATTACAGAGGGAGGGCTCATCTGCATTGCTGCAGGATGGAGCAACCCAGAGCAGGTGGCGGCATCCTGCTCAGGGGTGAGGCTGGGGAAAGAAGTGCAAAGGGAAGGGCATCGGTGGTTGGGCCCTTTTATCCATTTGGCTCTCCTTTGCCAAGAAATGCCTTTTTTTCTCTACGTCTAGGCTTCCAAGCCATGGGAAATATGGTTTGGATTTTAGGAAAAGATTTCATTTAGATTCTGGTCCAGATTTATTTTGCTGGCCAAAAGATTCAGAGGCTACTTACAAATGACATCTTTCGCATTTGTAGATATTTAATTACAAAAGTGATACCTGCTCATGTTGTCAACGGGAAAGGTATAGAGGGTGAAGAAGCAGCAAAACAGAAGAACAATCTGCTGCGAGCCCACCACTCAGCAGGGAATTACTTTTAAAAATCTGATTTAAAGAGTATTTTTTTTTCTTTTCTTTTTCATTTTTGTTTGAGAGTGAGTCTCGCTCTGTTACCCAGGCTGGAGTGCAGTGGCATGATCTCGGCTCACTGCAACCTCTGCCTCCCGGGTCAAAGTGATTCTCCTGCCTCAGCCTCCTGAGTAGCTGAGATTACAGGCACCTGCCACCACGCCCAGCTAATTTTGTATTTTAGTAGAGTTGGGGTTTCACCATGTTGGCCAGGCTGGTCTTGAACTCCTGACCTCAGGTGATCCACCCACCACAGCCTCCCAAAGTACTGGGATTACAGGCATGAGCCACCACGCCTGGCCTAATGAGTATATTTCTATTGAACCATTTTGTTTTTGGAAGCACTTGTAGCTTCATACATTTTTATGGCTACTAATTTGCATTCCCAACCAACTTTTTTTCCTAATGTCTGAAACCTAAGATAGATAAATCCAGGGTGGAGGCTGGGTGAAGGTGTGGAAGTTGTGTGCATGCACAATGGAGACTGTGTGTGTGTATGTGTGTGTGTGCACGTAAGAGGCATGTGCAGAGCTGACACCACAGGTGCAACCTAAACTCAGGACAGCAGGAAGGGCAGGAGTCCTGGAAAGAGGAGATGGTGTTGCAAACAAAGGGTTCCTTTGCCTCCTTTCTGCTGAGATGAGAGAGGAACGAAACAAAGTGGGTGGAACGGAAGGAAATGCTAGGTTAATACATGAAACCTTTGGAAAAATAGGGGTTCAATATTGTATTCTCCCTGTGTTTGCAAATATTTTAAATGTCCATAATAAAACGTTTTCGAATGCGATGCTGGAGATAAATATAGTGTAAAAAATATCATTAGTCAATTAGTTGTTTTGGAAGTCTGCATTATCATAAACAGCATTTCATTCGTTGAAAGTATTATAACTGTTAAAAATTCCAGGAATAGCTCTTTAAGATTTCCAGACTCAAGAAATTTCATCTATATTTCATGAACACAGATAAAAATTAAGTCAGAGCTTGTTACAGAAATGGATAGAAGTAATTTAAGAGAAGGGGGAAATACCTTCTAAGTAAAAACAAACAAAACAAATTATATCTACTTATGAGGATATAATGTTTCTAGTGCCTGTTCCCTGAGGTGGCATCATTTTCTTAAATGATACATAGAACTGAAGAAAGTAGGGGAGAAAGGAAAGGCAAGTTTGAAATACAAGAAAAAGTATGAGCGCAATAACAAGTCAGGAACTCGGCGTTTTGGAGAATCCATCACAGGGCCACTCAGGGGTAGCTGATTCTCCAGTAAGCTTATTAATCCTCCCCTGACTGTGGTTAGAACATTTTTAAAAATTAGAGGGTTACATTGACTTTTTACTATGAAAAGTACTATTACAATGAAACTGAACTTTTTAAGAACTGACATAAGTAGACTTTTTGTTTCTTCATTTACTAAATGCCCACCATGTTCCTTGTGCTCTTTGGGGCCTTAAACTGGGCATGATATGGTCCCATTGGGTGTCATGGAAGGACAGGGGAGAGGGAACCAGCTGGCCTAGGCAGGCAGGGCAGGCCTCCTGCTGGAGGCAATGACTCTGCAGGGTTTGCAGTAAGGGGAAGTGCACAGGGGCTTGGAGAAGAGATTTTAGCCTGAGGGCTCAGCTGGAGAGAGGCCACGGAGGCAGGAAAGAACACGATGTGTGATGGGCGAAGTACAGACACAGCCAGTGAAGAGCATTTCTCTCAGTATTGACCAGAGCGGGGTAGGTAAGGGCACCATTATTCACAAGAGTTTTGGCACAGTCCTTCAGTCATGTCTTAGGAACTTCCTGGCATGTTCAGCTCCAAGACCCATGGACCTGGGTTTGAAACTTGCCTTGAGTTTTGATTTCTTCACCTGAGCAATGGGATAATACCTACCTCAAATAATTCTCATGAGGAATAAGTGGATATCTAATAAGCCCTACATCGAACTGAGTGTTCATCTGTGCAGGGCACACCATAGAGTCTTGACACCTCCATAAGGTAGGTACTGTTATCCTCGTTTTACAGGCAAGGGGATAACTAATCAACTAATCAACGGTGAGGCCAGAATTCACAACCAGGCGGCTGGACCACAGGGTCCAGCTGGGAGCCACATCCTCACTGTGGCCACTCTGCTGCTCAGTAAAGCACTGTGCATGGCCTTGGTAAATGCTGACAGATTTGCATCCTAGGGAGATGATGTGCTATGCCAAAACAGAGTTCAGACTGAACAGAAAATCCTGCATGCATCTTGAATTGAAAGAAAACTTTTAAGATCACCTGGGCCTGTTCTCTGTCTTGAGTGATTAAACATGATTTCTAGGGCAAACGGCTATTTGTCTAAGATCAGTCCAGGATCAGATCATCATAACCTCCCTGGGAAGCCCAATTTAGTATTTTTTCAGCTAGAACAGTTTCTGTTTAGGTTTTCCCTTGCTTTTTATTTGGGCAGGCGAGCACGAACATATGCACAGAGCCTGGCCCCACAGCCCACGCCCACCCTCCTCCCAACACTGTTCTATATTTGGAGGTATTTCTGACACACTCTTTAGGCTCTTCTCTTAATTTAAAACTTCATAATTTGTTTTCCATTTCACAATAATAATTACTATTCAGAGGAAAAAATGTTAAAATAGCCAACACGTATTAAGCGTATCAAGTACTCCACTAAAAACTTTATGGATTATCTAATTTAATCTTTTTTTTTGCCCAGGCTGGAGTGCAGTGGCATGATCTCGGCTCACTGCAACCTCCATCTCCTGGATTCAAGTGATTCTCCTGCTTCAGCCTCCTGAGTACCTGAGATTATAGGTGTGCACCACCATGGCCAGCTAATTTTTGTATTTTAGTAGAGACGGGGTTTCACCATGTTGGCCCCCATGTCTTGAACTCCTGACCTCAAGCGATCTGCCCCACTTGGCCTCCCAAAGTGTTGGGATTACAGGTGTGAGCCACCGCACCTGGCCCTGATTTAATCTTATTGCAGCTCTATAAAGTATTTTGATTTTCCTGATGGAGAAACTGAGTTACAGAGCCATCGAGTAACTTGCCAAGGGTTTCTGAGCTACATAGTCTATTGTCCCTGAAGAGTGAGGGCCAGCCCATGCTCGAAGCTGTCCCCGACTCACAGTGTCCATCTGTCCCAGAAGTCCCATCTCCTTTCCTGCTCTGGTACCTCCTGCCAATCCTTCTTCATCTTGCAGTTGTGCTCTTTGTTATAGAACAAACTCTTTTGTATGTGTTCCCAATGAACTTAACCTGTGTTGGAAGGACTGTTCCTATTCCTGGATTTCTCAGTATTAGCAACCCTAACTACTGGACTGGGGTCTTCCTGTGTGAAGAAACATTCTTGATTCTTCATCTATGGTGTCAATAGCTCTAACAAATGGAACAGACTCTGGGCCCAGCCCTGTGTGACTGCTGCTCTCCAGGTGGCCCCATCTCTCCCTATTTTTTGATTATTTCCCTTGGTGTTTTACTGTTCCAGACTGTTGGAATTAACTTACATGTCACTGCGGTCACTTCATATAAAAACGTCAGATTAATTATATGACACTATGAGAGGAGTATGGCCAAGCCAGCTATGTGTATTTTCAATTTTACAATTTTTCCCACTTGCAATCATGCCAGCAAAAGAACAGCCTACAATGAAAGTATTTAAACCTTTTGCTTTTACCTATACGTGAAAACCAGAGGCTTAACACAGTGCTTAATTCAGAAAAAGAGAACTAGAAAATACATGTAATTTACTTACAGACTAGGTAAATACTTTTTGGACACCTAACAGAAGGTATTTGGAAGCAAATAACTGAATCTACCCTGATTCCTTCACACCCCCACTTTATCCCTCCATACTCAGACACACACACACACACGCACACACACACACACACACACACAACTTCATTGATGTTATCAGTCAACAGAATATCTCTTCAAATATTTCCAGTATTGAAAGGTGGTTGGATGAATGAAAAGGAATGAATTATTCTGCCGCTTACGATGTTAGAGTGACTAGGAAGCTTAAAAACACATTTAGAAGCTAAGCCTTGCAATGACCAAGTCAAAGGCCGGAGACAGCCTCAGGACGGTGAGCTGTATCTCTTGAAAAGGAGGACAGAAAGCGGAAAATTGGACAAGAATCCTAATATACAACTTCAAAAGTATATAGACATTTTAAGGAATCTATACCCCACATTTTAAGAAGGTCTAATTGCTTCTTCAAACCACAGTGGATGATGTGCCTGGTTGGCTTTATGCTCTGAGAAGCTTTTAAGGTTTCTAATTTATGTCGCAAGCTTATTTAAACAGTCACCAAATCAAAATGACATGTGAAAAATATTAACTTTATATCAGCTCATGATTCAAAGACAACACTTGTGGGTGTGTGCAGTTGGGAAATACCCAAGAAGGCGCTGACAGCATTCTGCCCTTTGGGTGCGCTGTGGCCAACAATGCGTGGTCTGTAGGTGTGTGTCTTGTGCAACCGTCTACGCCCTTCTGGGCTTAGTCGTGGTTTATCATAGTTCAAAAATTTACCCAGAGGCCCCAAGCCAGTCCATAGCCATGCTAGGTGATAGGAATATCTATCAATATTTCTCCCTACCCCTCTAACAAAGAACAGAACCAAGCCCTAACCTGAAAATCATTTAAAGAAATAAAAGTTTCCCAGCTAACAAGGATTCCTCATTTTTTTCCTCTTCCTTTTAAGATGATCACATATAGACACTGACAAGTTTTAGTAGTAGTTTGATGACTTCACTTCCCATAACTTGTTGTTTCCACTAGCTTTTCATTCAGAAGGCCTGGGTGAGAAGAAAATACTTTTCTCATTTAAAAATCTGCAGAAAGAATTATCAGTGGGTTCCTCCAGAGCCTGACACCTGGTATACTTGGAAGTACAAACCATCTCTTGCCTGTTCAGCTTTTCTAATCGTTAGAGACATCGAGCTAGGGTGAAGAATGGAACTTCATTTTTTTTAACCTGGTTTCCTAGGTTTTTTCTTAGTTGTTACAACAACCTTTATTCCTGTCCATTTTCTCTGAATTCCACCCTTAATGCCATTTTGTTCCTTCTGCAATGTATCATCAAAATGATGATGTTTTAATAAAGTACCTTCTTTAGGCCCCTAAGATTACAGATCCGTGGGATATACTTAAAAGAGCATTCTTATTTTTTTTTCTTTTATATTGACTGTTTGTGTTGCTTTCAGACTAGAAGAGTTTTCCGTTTTTAGCTAAGTTCTAAAGCCCTCAGGACTTTTTAGCTTTTTTTGAAAATCAATTTTTGGCAGGGTCGGAGGGGCCTCACCAAGTTTAATGAGGCTGGGTGGGAGTTCTGGAACACACCCAGCTCCGATCACAGCAACAAGTTCGGGCGAGCTCAAATTCACCCTTCAGCTACGAAGCCCTCCCAGCCTGGCAAGGTTTGCCGCTGTTTGAAAGTGGTGGTTAGCTGTTATGTACGGCTGTAATTTATCTTCTGAATATGGAGAACACAATAAGAAAAGTTGCATAAGAATAAAAATAATCATTACCACCAGAAAAGATAAACAGCAATGTTATTAGTAAGCAAACTGACACTCGGCATTTGATATTCGGTAGCAGCAGGAAGCCATTATCCAGCGACACTGTCTTTTCCACTGATACCACGTCTTGAATAGATTCAGACAGTCGGGCAAATAGCTGATACGATTGTGGCACTGAAACATGATTTTTAAAAAACATTTTCATTTGCAAATGTCACTGCCATCAGATTGGAGCTCCCAGGTGCCTACTTTTGAAAGATGAATGCATGAAAAACACACATCTTGTAAGATTACACCGGACTCTCATCCCCTGCCCGGACCAGGACCATCCTGGGTACCTTTGAAAGGCCAGCACGGAAAACATTCTGCACCCACACAGCTGGCTGCTTTGGGGACAAGCTGTCACCACTTCCTATCTCCAGGCAGCTTGAGAGTAATCTTTCAGAAGCCAAATGTTGGTAATTCATCGAACTGAGGCTATAAATCCTGCGTTTTTAGTAAAAAGAAATGGTATTTTTATAGGCGATTTCTATAATAATAATAGACTGAACTGTCTGGTAGACGTTGTGGCCCAGACTCTTCTCCTAACATAGCTCATGTTTCAGTGGAGGGCATTTATGTGGCAGTTTTGTGGACCCATGAGGTATCTTTCAGAGGGACTTTCTGATACTACTCATAGGAAGTGTGGGTTATTTATTTATTTCAGAAATAGTGTTTTCCAGTGTTTCCCAGACTGGTCTTGAACTTCCGGCTTCAAGCAATCCTCCTGCCTGGCTTCCCAAAGTGTAGGGATTACAGCCCACTGTGCCTGGCCTGTTTTTTTTTTTTTTTTTTTTTTAATCCTGAATATTTAAATGAAAGGTTTTGGAGTGTGAATAAATGCTTCTTTTTGGGAGTTGGGGGTAAAGGTTATTTTCCGCATTGGCCTAATAAAAAACATTTCCCCAGCTTGAGAATAACTTGTACGGGATTTTCTTCCAGCCTAGCATACATATAGCGTAGATATCCTTGAAAGGAGATGTGTGAGATTCGTGGGCTGGGCTGTATGAAATAACATCTAAAATATTAAACCCCTTTGAATGGAACTGTTCTCAAGACACAGTAAAGTGGAGCATATTTGTCACATGTTAATGTTGTAAGAGATTATCTGAATCTTCTATGAAATGCCTATGAATTTTTCAAATGAGTAATTCGATCACATGGTTTATTATTATAAAAGTTCTTTCTGGTATGATGAGGGTAAACTCAAAACACGATGAAAAAAACACAGCAAAAATGCCTGGGGTGTTGCTCAATGATATTATTCATGACTGATCAAAAACGAGTACAGTCAGTATTATTGTCCCAAGCGACGTGGATCGTGCCAGAGTCAATAGGAAAGGCCGCACTCTGCCAGTGAGTCTCCTGCCACATCACCATGGTGCCCACGGTACTGCACGGTGATGCGTTTACATGTCATCACCTTTCTCTGAAGCTCAGGTGCTCCAACTTGGAGAGGCATGTGGATTGCGGGAAAACTTATTAAAACTAAAGATTTCCCTCACAACCTGGGAGACATAGATTAAGTAAACAGCAGGTGGAAACTCAGGAATCTGCATCATCTGAAGTACCCTGAGATGACCCTGATACAGGCGGATTAGGGAAAAGCTATCAGTTGGAGGAAAGCATTCTGAAGGCAGAGGTCACTCTTTTGTTAATCTGGTCCACTGCTCTTCCCCTCCAGGATAGTGAGACCAGAAAAATCCTTTCTGGTTTGTGCCTTGAATTAAAAACGATGTAAATCTTTGCTACCCACATTAAACTAGGCCAGGCAGGTCCTAAGGCTACTCTAGCACCTAAGACTCAAAATGTTTGACTTTCATGCTGCAGCTGCCCTGGGGTGGCTGAGTTGCTCCAGGACATAAAGGGAGATACTAAGCAAAATTCATTCACATTCAACAAATATTTATCAAGCATTTGCTCTATGCCAGGCACCAAAGACTACTGGTGGATCTATTATCTGTTTTAAAACCTAGGGCATAGGTTTGGAGGTCTTTTTTTTTTTTTTTCCCCAGGTAGAGTCTTGCTGTGTCAAGATCTGGAGTACAGTGGCGTGATCTCAGCTCACTGCAATCTCCGCGTCCCAGGCTCAAGTGATTCTTATGCCTGAGCCTCCCGAGTAGCTGGGACAACAGGTGCATGCCACCACGCCCAGCTAATTTTTGTATTTTTAGTAGAGACAGGATTTCACCAGGTTGCCCATGATGGTCTCAAACTCCTGAGCTCAAGTGATCTGCCCACCTCAGCCTCCCAAAGTGCTGGGATTACAGGCGTGAGTCACCGCACCTGGCCCAGAGGGCATATTTTACAATAAAAATTTAAACAAAGTTTCCTGGATTGGTGTGTGAGTGTGTGCATGCATGCATATGCGTGTTCCGTGTAGGAGTGTGAACCTTGAGTGTTGCACTGGTTGATGCATTGGTGGGGTGTTCTACTGTTCCATCAGCAACAAGAAAGGAGGGCACAGCAGGAGGGTGGTGACTAACACAGCCACGGGTCTCAATCCTCCCAGCCTGGGGAGTGGCCCTCAATATCCCAGGGTTGTCAAGTGCACCATTCTTTCTGGTAGGCCCACCGTGCAAGGATTGAAGCTGGTCACTGACTGTTGCTAACAACTTTCTCTTCATAGGTACAAACAACAAGCCATCAGACAAGTGGCAAGGTCACTGGTTCAAAGTCAACTTTGTCCCTGGCTGCAGGCAGACCCGTATACTGGACATGTGGGCCTGAAAGAAAAGGACTTCAGAAACCCACAGGCAAATAAGAACAAGACCCACTTATCCCATTGCCCAGTCCAAGGCAGTCCTTTCCAAACTGTTCCAAGTCATGACACACACAGAAAATGATGGTGCCGTATTTGTATGACACTAGGGTAGCAAGAATTTTGTTCACGGCAGGAAGTGACTGGCTTGGAGCTCTGGCTTCCTTGGGGGCTGAAGGGCTCCACAAGGGTAACCCATGTCCCAGCACCAACGGAGATGCCCTTGGCTAGGGAATAAGGTAAAGGCTGCCTTGAAAAGAAAGTGGCTTGAAATATCGTAGACAACTTGACCTTTTGTCTAAAAACCACTCTGAGAACACAGTTCCAAAAGGGGTGTGTTGGATTACACAGCTGAACATGGGAAACATTAAAAAATCCTGTGCCCAGTACCTGCCCCAGACCAATACAATTGGGATCCAAAGAGCCCACTTGGGCTGGGCACGGTAGCTGATGCCTATAACCCTGGCACTTTGGGAAGCCAAGGAAGGAGGATCACTTGAGCCAGGAGTTTGAGACCAGCCTAGGCAACAAAGTGAGACCTTGTCTCTACAAAAACATAAAAAATTAGCCAGGCGTGGTGACGTGCACCTGTAGTCCCAGTTACTCGAGAGGCTAAGATAGGAGGATTGCTTGAATGCGGGAGGTTTATGCTGCAGTGAACTGTGATTGCACCACTGTACTCCAGCCGGGGCAATAGAGTGAAAAAAAAAAAAAAAAATTGGAATCTTTGAGGGGTAGAGGCAGGCAAGTTTTTCTTCTTGTTGTTGAGTCCCAGTTGATTCTAACCTTCCCCTAAGTTTGAGAACCATCGTTATCAGGCTGGGAGCCCTGGCTCATGCCTATAATCCCAGAACTTTGGGAGGCTAAGGATGGTGGATTGCTTGAGCCCAGGGGTTTAAGACCAGCCTGGGCAACATGGTGAAACCCCATCCCTATAAAAAATTAAAAATTAACCAGACATGGTGGTGTGTGCCTGTAGTCCCAGCTACTCGGTGGGAGGAAGGCTGAGGCCTGGGAGGTAGGATCATGCCACTGCACTGCAGGCTGAGTGACAGAACAAGACACTGTCTCAAAAAATAAATATAAATAAATAAATAAAACCATTGTTATCAAAGAGGAGGAAACAATAAGCATCGTGGCGTCAGAGTGGGAGCTGGAGGCCTGGCTCTTACCCCATTTCCCAAAGAAGACTGACTGTTAAGGTGAAGCCACTTAACCTCTCAGAGTTTCAGGGCTCTTCTCTGTAGGGATAGAGGGATAAATACAGTCCCTACCTATAAGGTTATACATGAAAATATATGCAATGAAACCAGCCCAGCCTTTACATTTAACTTTATAATTTGAATAACGTTACTCAATTATTTTCCCTTCACTCTTTGGAGGATCTGGCCTCTGAATACAATATTTTACCCAATCATTAATTTATATATTGAACAAACTTTTGAATGTTCACCTGTGGCTAGGATGCTACCAGGTCCCAAGGATACAGGATGAAAAATAAGTGAGAAAGGGCTTTCCAGGGAGAGGGTTTCTGTCTATGATGAGACTAAGTTTTGGGTAAGTGAGAAGTTACTGGAAGTTGAGCATATGATCCGGAGTCCCGCCCTAAGTTATTTCACATTAGGATACCCAGTAAGACTCATCTGACCATCAAAGGCTCTGGCAGGGATGCAAATGTGAGATGTCTGTGGCTAGCAGAGTGGCCTTCACCTTCATAGATCCAGTGTGATTTGTGATAGTGACAAAGTCTGCTTCTAAATCTAAACTAACATGAAAACTAGATTTTGTCTTGAAAATACAGATGAACAAATAAAGATGTATTTTTGGGGGGAAAACATGTAGGAATAAAATTAGTTTTAATATAGGGAGAAAACTATATGTCAAAGTGGGCCTGTATATCATGTGTGTTCTTTTGTTTCTTGTTCTAGAAAAAGAACACCTAGATGTCACACTTCCATCTAGATGTTCTTTTGCTTTTTTGAACAATTTTTGTGGGTACGTAGTAGGTATATATATTCATGGGGTACATGAGATACTTTGAAACAGGCATGCAATGCATAATAACCACATCATGGAGAATAGGGTGTCCATCCCCTCAAGCATTTATCCTTTGTGTTACAAACAATCCAAATATAACTTTTAGTTATTTTAAAATGTACAATTAAATTATTATTGACTATAGTCATTGTGTTGTGCTACCAAATACTAGGTCTTATTTGTTCTTTCTGGATACTTTCTGTACCCATTAACCATCCTCTCTTCCCCTCCACTCCCAGCCCACTACCCTAGTTGCCATTAGCAAAAAGCTCAATTACTTTTGCACCAACCTAAATATTTTTCTTAATATCACTACTCACTGAAACCTTGCTTACTGGTGGTTTACTTGTTTCCTGGCTGTCTTTCGCCCTCGCCCAGGTAAACTATAAGAGCAAGGACTTTTGTTGTAACTATGCACTGGTAGATGAGGCGAATACAATAAGTCTGTTGAAAGCATGAAAGAACAGGCCAGGCTCAGTGGTTCACACCTGTAATCCCAACACTTTGGGAGGCTGAGGTGGGAGGATCATTTGAGGCCAGGTGTTTGAGACAAGCCCTGGCAACACAGTGAGACCCCCATCTTTACAAAAAATATACAAATTAGCTGGGTATGGTGGTACATGCCTACAGTCCCAGCTACTCACAAAGCTGAGGTGGGAGGATCACTTAAGCCCAGGAATTCGAGGCTACAGTGAGCTATGATCCTGCTACTGCCCTCCAGCCTGGGTGACAGAGCAAGACCCTTTCTCAAAAAACCAAACAAACAGGACAAAACAAAAACAAACACAACAGAGGAAACTCAGGCACTGTATGGCATCTTTGCTTTAAATTATGCTCCAAGACTTTCTGAGCTAGATTACTTTAAACATAAGGCATTTTTTGTTCCGTAGTGGCAAAGGAAGTTTGCTGAATCTAGCAGTTGTGCAGGGTAAGTTACTGAAGGACTGGCTTTTCAGTACGAAACATAAAATCCAGTTTCTTTTTTTTTTAAAGTCATTTGAAGCCAACCATCTCATTTACTCTTTACCTATATAACTGAGGAGCAATTTTGGAAAAGCAATATTGTAAGATGAAAAGAAGAGAGAGAGAAGAGGAAAATTTCTTCTATTACCCTGGAGAAACTTTCCATTTTTCATTTGCCAGGTGCTTTCCCCCCTTTTAAGTTCCTCCATAAACTAACTTTCTTTTTTCTTTTTTTAAAGATTAAGCCATCTTACCAATCAAAACTGTTCATCATTTTATGCGTTTCCTTAAGACTTTTCATAGCAGCAGGGATATGCTCTCTTTCCATCTGTGCCGAGACTATATAGTGAAGGTTGATTTCAACTCATCTAAAAATCCCTAATACCTATTCTGTGACTTTTACATTTGCTATTGACACTGAATTATAAAGCATGTGGATGTAGAGAGCAGGTTATAATAAAAAGATCTCTATTCAATGCCATGCAGTGATTCCGAAAGCAAGTGCAGTGAATGTATTGAATGCTTTTTTTTTTTTTGGCATTTCTGTTGAGATCCTAAAACAATGGCCTGCACGATGAGGCTGCTGGACCCAGGTCTAGGAACTGTAGTGTTAAAACTGGAACTGTAAAGTCATAAAAAGTGACGGCACAGAATCCCCAACCTAATACAGGATTACAGCAAACTCCCTAGGCTGGCATACAACAATTACACAGAAAGCCAAATATTTGAATGCAATTATCCTCTGAACGTATGCACCAGTCCCTTAGTGTTGCAGTTGTCTGATTTTCCTTTTGGTGTAGCTCCACATAAGCAATCCGGTAATGGCTAACACATCCGAGAGTGACGCACGCCAAAAGCTGGATTGCTGCTGGCAGGGCACACATGTTTGGCATCTCCATCCTAAAGCTCCAAATACACACACCCCTGGGTGGCCATGGGTGTCGGCTGCAAGGCTGAAAGTAGAATCTCTTGTGTTTTGCAATTACCTACATATGCCAGCGTGCTTAGTAACTCTACTGCTATTTAGAAGAGACCAATTTAACATAATCTACTTATGTGGGAGTTAACTCATGTACTGGGTTTAAAATATACAAAAGCTTTGTCAAGCAGTCAGGTTGGATGGCTCAGGGGACTGAAACATGAGATCTCACCTTTTACCTCCAGGTCACTGGTTGACAATCAGTGCTTTTAGCTAAGACCCCTGTCTTATTACTACTTGATAGGTTCAATGAATTAGTAGTATCAGTCTACTTCTTGGTTTTAAAAATGGTTATCCACATCTGAATAACCATCAATACAGCTGCTATTAAGATTGTTTTTGTTGGAGGTGATAGTAGAGAATGAATAGACCTAACTTTGAAATCAGACTTGTGTCTTCTCTTAAAGCAGAAATAGAATGTATTTTCAATATTATGCATGTGGCTAAGAGGGTATTTCAGTGTCAACAGCAGATCTTAAAGAGGCCATATAATATGGTGCCAATATTAATTACTTATGAAAAATTACTTAGTTACCTAGATATTTTATTGCCAATGATGTTAATAAAGGGTACCTTGGATTTTTGACTAAGATATAATCAGGTCTGTCCTCAAAATTTTCAGGGTCCAGGGCAACAGTGCGAGTGGAGGGTCTACTTTGCATCCTTCTAGATATTTACAAGCTACAAATCAAGCTAACAAACTATTAAATAAAATATGTTCTATCTTCTTTGTCCATTTATAATCCTTTTTTGAAGGTGATCTATTTTTCTTGACTTAAAAAATACTTATTTAAAGTGAAATTATTGCAGATCTGAATTGGGTGTTTTTCTTGGGAATTACAATTCAAAATGGCAGTGAGAATTGGAGACTCTTATGATCCTCTGAAAGGAATGAGTGTTTACCACTGAGATGGTGGAGATTAACCTCTGTCTCAGAAACACTTCCTAAAGAGCTGTTTTGCATCTTACATACACATTGGTTAAGACAAAGTACATTACTGATATATGTAATACTTCAGTTAATTTGAAAACTTTAGTCCCTTTAGCTAAAAAAACACCTGCTGATGAAAATGAATAACAACATAAGTGGTTAACCTTGAGGTGTAAAAGTCAATTTACTCACTGAATCATTACTCAGGGTTTACAAGCTAAAAAAAAAGCACGCACGCACATGCACACACACACACACACACACACACTGGAACCACTGGTAACCTTGGTAATTAGAGAAATGAAGATTGAAAGCTATTTTCTTTTGGTGAAATAGCCATTATGAGATACATGAAATATTCATTGAGGAAGAGGCCCACATTCTCTAGAAGGGATCATACATCTTGGTGCCATTCAGAGCCAGATGGTGAGAATCAAGACCTCTTTGGAAAATTGCAGAGGTTCCTATTTATTGGTCTGGAGCAGGGCCTTGCATAGCTTTTTAATGCTTCCCAGGTGCTTCTAATGTTTAGCTATATAGTCCACCATACTACTTTTGGGGGACAAAGTTCTAAGGGTGCTCTTTAGCCAAGAGGGTAGGTTAAGTAGAGACAGAATTTTAAAAACACCTACAACATTTCAAAATGGAGTAAAGGTTCTTTTCAGGACCTCTGAAATTGTAGAAAGATAATATTACATCTTTTATGGTCACTTGTTACATACAAATTAGTATTTTTAAACTACAAGTCTTTCCCTTGAAATCTTAGAAAAAGCCCTCCTATCCTCTGGGTGACACTAAGGAAGAGGTAGGTGAGAGTGGAACCAGGGAATCCAAGAGGGTGGAGCAGAGAATGGTCCCATAGGGTAGGAAGGGTTTGAAGCACCCCAGAATCTACAAAACTAGTTGGAGTTATTTGTGATTCCATGGCCATGGGCAACCTAATGTCCTTGGATTTATCCAAGAGAGGTTAATAATATGCAAGAGATTTTCCCAGTAATTGGAAGGAGCACCTGATGCCTATGGGAAAAGCATGAAGAACTAGTTCTCTGTATCTTTGATTACTAAAATTTGCGTATGGGTCCCATTAAATTGGATGTTGCTTTGAAATGAACATTTAATTGCCTACAGAAATATGCCCCCCAAAACCCAAGAGGAAACAAAGCAATACCCGGGGGTCAATTCAACAGCAAAACCAGTGTTACCTGAGCAGTGTCATTTGCTTTAGGTATTAGCAGCTGAAACAGAGGTTACTTTGTAAGGCTTGTTTCAAAGAGTCTTGACAAATTCTTAAAGATATCTCCTAATGATAAGGATGTCTCGGAACTTGTGACCGGCTTGGGTATTTAAGATAAAGAAGGAGAAGGTGCAGGCCAGGAGTCCCCCAAGATGGGAGTCATCCAGGCAAGAATCCAGATGTAAAGCTGTTTCCATGGCTAGGAAAGCAAGAAATGGAAAATATTTGGAATTTGAAAGGCAGTTTGAAAAGAAACAATTCCTGGGTTTGGCAGAAGATTAAGTATGAAGACAATATTATGTGTTGGGCACAGGGCCATGGTGTGCTTTTCATAATCACAGTTAATCCTCCCAATAACCTTGCAAGAAGACCTATTTGTGCCTATTTTACATGAGAGACGACAGGTGTTCAGAAATTAGACCTTTCCATAGCCAAAGAACTGTTAGCCATTTGCCAGCATCCAATCCTAGAACTAATGAATCACAAATTATTTTTGCTGTTGCTCCCATGATACTAGGACTCACTGGTGACAGAAAGCAGAGGGAAAGTCTAGGAAAGGAAGATCAACAATTCTATCTTTTCTAATTACATTGGTGAAAGAGACATTCACTTTTGATGTATTTCAGTATCAGGTTGGGGAGGGGTAGGTTTAGTGAGATGCTTTTATAAAACATCTGTTTCATGGTTCAGCGCTGTCCAACAGAAATAAAAAGCAAGATACATGTAATTTTACATTTTCTAGTAGCCACATTAAAAAATCAAAAGAAATGAGTGAAATTAATTTTAATAATATGTTTTATTTAACTCAACATATTATCATTCCAACATGAAATCAATATAAAAATTATGAGTTTACTTTTTTTGGTACTAAGTCTTTAAAAATCAGTGTATATTTCACACTTAGACGATATTTCAATTTGGATTGGCCATATTTAAAGCGCTCAATAGCTGTACGTGGCTACTGACTACTGTATGACACAGCGCAGGTAAAGACAGTGATGAGATCCATGCTATTTGATGCATGTTTCAGGGTGTGGATAAGAAGGAACAAAAGTAGACTCTTAGAAATATCCATGGAAAGATGGACTGAAAAAGAATCTCCAAATGGGACACTATATGAAGTCTTTACCTCATAATATATAGCGACAGAATGATGAAAGTAACAAATTATTTGAGAGATAGGAACTGAATGAATAGAGCCTCTCTCCCTCTATCTTCTACTTTGGCCAGCCGACCAAGTGATACCAGGGAGCTTCCTAGGGGCTAAACCCTGGGGGGAATGAGTCAGTGGAAGGAGACCCACCCAGTTACAACGAACATAGAAGAAAACCAATTGATTAAGTCACAGAAAATGTAGTTTTTATTAACTTCCCTCCTGTCTCAAGGTTTAATTTAAAAAAACTGAAGCAAAAGGCCATCAGATCAGACCAGTAAATCTTGCTACAGTTTAAGGTTTGCTTTTTGTCTCTTAATATGCATTTTGTGACTTAAACCCTAGAATTAAGTGTTCATTTAAAGAGGCAGCTGTGATTTTCTGTAGTTGATGGTGGTGTTAACAGAGGGTTGGAAGGAACGGAAATAGGCATTTTCAAAAAGAACACCACTTATATAACAAAATACTTGAAAAATAAAGCCATTATTATAAAATGAGTTTTTGTAGTCCCTATTCCAATATCCTTAGGGAAGATAGGGACTAAACAACAGTAATAGATGACTAATATGATCATTTCATTTTAAAGTATATAGTCTTTTGGATAACTGAACAATGGAAATCTATTTTATTTAAAGCATTTCTATTGTAGAAATTAAATCTGGAAATTAAGAGAGAAAACATTTCATCTTCTTTCCAACCTTCACATTCTTTCATAAATTATCAAGTAATGGAGTGAGATTTTAAAACAAAAAACAAAAAAGTCGGCCCTCATGTAGTATGCAAGGTGACAGTGACTTTGATGTCAGTGCTGTCTACTTAGACTGTAAGCTGTTATCTGTCACTTCATAAGATACTTAAAAATGTGCCCTTCTGAAGCTCAAGGAGTATGTTTCCAGTTCCTGTCATCAGAAACAGAGAACCACCCTGTTTCCTGATATTACCCTACACGAGTGCATGCCTCCTCCCCTATCCACCAGCAAAAAAACTTCCCTTACAGGATCTGGGCATAGCCCCCAAATCTAGGGCAGAGCCAGGAAGGCTGTCCCAGGGTAGAAAGGAAATTATTTCTTTGAAACTCCTTCAGAAATGGGTGGTTGGGGCCAGGTGTAGTGGCTCACACCTATAATCCCAGCACTTTGGCCACGGCCAAGGTAGAAGAATTGCCTGAGGCCAGGAGTTCCAGACCAGTCTAGGCAACATAGTGCAACCCCATCTCTACAAAAAATTTAAAAAATTAGCTAGGTGCAGTGGCTCACACCTATAGTCCCAGCACTTTCGGAGGCTGAGATGGAAGAATTGCTGAGGCCAGGAGTTTAAGACCAGCCTAGGCAACATAGTCTGTCCCTGTCTCTACAAAAAATAACAAAAAAAACTTAGGTAGGCATGGGGGCATGCACCTATGGTCTCAGCTCCTGGGAAGGCTGAGGTGGAAGGGTCACTTAAGCCCAGAAGGTCAAGGTTGCAATGAGCCATGTTTGCACCACTGCACTCCAGCCTGGACGACAGAACAAGACCCTGGCTCCAAAATCATAATAATAATAATAATAAAGAAATGGGTGGGCAGGGGCATGGGAGGAGATAAGTCATAAACATAAATGTATACTGCCTATTTGTAAATCACCCTCTGTCTTTAAACAATTTGTATATTTATTTATCTACCTTAAGTTCCTAAGTTCCATGGCCCTTCATTTTTTTAAAACTATACTATTTTGGCTTCTTGGGTTTTTGCATACAGATCTAAATATAATGCCTCACTGCTGAGAATCTCTTTTTTTTTTTCTAGTTCACAAGTTGATGAACCAACTCATCTCCTATAAAATTATCAGAACCTATAAGAAAGCATGTTTTTAAAGAAGGAAGGAACAAAGGTGTTGGGGAGAAATCACCATCTTTTTTGTACTACATTGAGAATTATGAATAACATTGTAGAGCAAAATATCACAGTATTCCATTCTCCTGTGACATTTTTACATGGACTCGACTAAGCTGCGGGTCCAATCCTTATTTGAAGACGTCCAGCCATTGTCCAAGACGTCCAGCCTAGGCAGCAGGGTGGCTCACGCAGCACTTTCACGTCCTGCCCCCTGCCTCCACGAGGCTATGCTGCTATGCTGGTCAAAGGAAAAACAGTTAGGTTATCAAATACATGCACGTCAGAGTCTGATTTTTCAGTTTTTCAGATTACCTGGATTCAGGGTATTTGGTGAGGGTGGCCAGGCTGCTGGTGTACATGTGGCCGCCCACATCAATGTGGACAGGCGCATTGGATTTTGTGAGCTGTGCTGGAGTAGGGATGCCTTGGTTGTTCAGTGGAGATGCAGGGGATCTAGTGATCAGAGGTCTTGACATATTGGGCCGACTGTCCTACAGAGAGATAAGCAAGTTTAGACACTTTTTCTCTTTACAGCAGAAAGATAGGAAATACATATAGCATAAGGAATGAACAAGTGATTAACGATACTCATTCAGTAATAAAACCTGAAAATCCGGCAAGCTCTTGCTTTTGTTATAATGAGTATCAGAGAAACAAATTCTGTATTAAAGAAAAGGAAATCTTCACATGCTCAGAAATAAGGAGCTGAACTAATGTTCACTTCAAGTAACTCTGAGGACTATGAAGGCTTATTATACTAACAAATTCTTGCATTTATCAATGGACAAATTGCAACTAGTATGATATGAAAAGTCTATTCATTCCAAATAAAACAACAATCAAACACTTCAAACAATACATATCTAAATAAAATGCATATGGGTTAGCCCTCTCTTTGAAAACTTCCTCATTGCTATGCACTTGGAATAAAAACAGACCTCTGACACCTGTGTTCTACAAAATGTTTTCTTAAACTTTTCTTTTTCAAATCAGGAAAAAGAGAGCATACTGGTCTAGCCATCAGCTCACATACTCAAAGCAACCTCGCAAAGACGTACCACAAATTTATCAGTTAACAGAATATACCCTCAAATGATAAATATGTGCCTGCTCATGGACCACAAGCGAACTGCTCTTCTGTATGCCTGCTTCTTGAAGAAATCAAGTTCCCAAAGTGTAACTGAGGCAGATGTTGATGCACGGTCGCACAAGCGAAGGTGCAATGTGAGCAAACAGACCAGAATGAGGATATCACCTGCTGGCAGCAAGAACATGTTTAAGAAAATGTACCTTTTTTTTTTTTTTTTTGAGACAGGGTCCCCAGGCTGGAGTGCAGTGGTGTGATCATGGTTCATTGCAGCCTCAACCTCCTAGGCTCAAGCAATCCTCCCGCCTCAGCCTCCCTAGTAGCTGGGACTACAGGCACCCACCACTACGCCCAGCTAATTTTTATGTTTGTTGTAGAAACAGGGTTTCTCCATGTCACCCATGCTGATCTTGACCTCCTGGGCTCAGGCGACCTGCTCATCTCAGCCTCCCAAAGTGCTAGGATTACAGGCGTGAACCACCTCACCCGGGCAGAAACTATACTCTTGAGAAAATAAATTATTACATCCTTTCCATGGATACAATATAAATATTTCAAATGCTATCAAAACATGGTTGTTTGCTTTTAAATTAGAGCCCAAACCACAGACAAGTAAAGATAGGTCTCTGGTATTCAATGAAGGGGTCAAACATTTAGAGTATCTAACTGAATAATAAGCTAAAATAGCATTTATGCACGAATTCTGTAATACCAATGACACACGTATACTCTCCGATTTATAATTTAGCCAAAGATTGTTTTCAAACATGCAAACAATGTATGGCAAAGCCAGGGATAAGGCACAATGTATGGCAAAGCCAGGGATAAGGCACAATGTATGGCAAAGCCAGGGATTTTGAAAAATGCCTTTGATGGAGACCACAAAGGGGAAGTCATCTAGTTTTTCTGCATAAAACGCAGCATGATAAAATATAAATTTGCAAAACATCATAGATTTTATGATCTGGAACAGCTTCAGGAGTTACCTAGGGCACAACTGTTAGACCACTTAGCATTAACCACATGTCCAAGCAAGACTGTGAATGCACATGCTTTCTGAAACTCAACATCTACTGTGAATGGGGTGGTGACTGGGCCTTTACACAAAATGTTTACCATCTGTGTTATGTGTTTCTACATGCTGAATTAACACAGCCTAGAAGCAGTTATAGAAAAAGAGTTAATGTTTTAGTTCTTAAATCGGCTGGTCGGCTCAAGGGTGTTTACTACATTATTCTTTATATGTTTCCAGATATTTTTAACAACGCAAAATAGATATTGAAAAACACAACAGGATGTTTGTAACACACACAGAAGGAGAGTTAAAGGGGTATTGGGTATTGGAAAAAAATTTAAAAACCAAGACAGTTGGTAGTAAATATAAAACAGGTAAGGTTCAGAAATACTAAAAGTAGCATTTTAAAATCTAGATGACAGAAAACACATTTTTCCTTTAAAAATGCTATCATACAACCTCCACTTTTAACAGATACATACTGACTTCCTTTTAGAAAATGATTCCCTGGGACAGACACACACACACACATGCGCGCACACACACAGGCACACGCACACCTCCCTCCCTGTTACATTTTAGCCCATCACAGTGCGGCACAGTCTGTAATAGTTTTTCAATTGGACACATTCTCTATCGTGCCTGAGGGTGCTCAGGCGAAAATGAACAGATTTGCAGGGTTAATATTGTCGTTAGACTGTGACCTCATTCAGCACGGCTCTAACACTGCCAGGTCTATATAGAAAGAGAAAAAAATGAAAGCGTAACTGATCAGTTGAAGCATTCCGGATTTCTCAGAATATATACCATTTACATTGTAAGTCATAAATGCAATGGATATTTGCTAAATTTAAAATTAAACCAGTGTTTCTTCAGCTCAGGGTGGGGGTGGGGTGGGGTGGGGACTGACCCTTAAGGGCAAGGATTAGAACTGCCCTCCTTTGGTGAGCCCTCTTGGTTCTCCTAGGCGCTCTCCCCATCCTGGATGTTCTCCTCTTTCTGCAGGGTTGCTCTGGCTATGCTCATTTCTAAGGCATTAACTGATATTAGTTAACACAGTGAGGGCTTTTCATTTCACTTGGTATTTTCCATATGGGGCAGATTGTAAGAACTTTTTTTTAAGAGACAGTCTCTCTCTGTTGCCCACGCTGGAGTGCAGTGGTGTGATCAAAGCTGCTCACTGCAGCCTCAAACTTCTGGGATCAAGCGATCCCCCTACCTCAGCTTCCTAAGTAACTGGTACTACAGGTACGTGCCACCACACCTGGCTATTATTATTATTACTGAGATAGTATCTCACTCTGTCATCCAGGCTGGCGCCATTTCAGTTCATTGCAACCTCCACTTCCCAGGCTCAAGTGATTCTCCAGCCTCAGCCTCCTGAGTAGCTGACACTACAGGCACAGGCCACTAATGCCCAGCTAATTTTTATATTTTTAGTAGAGACAGGTTTTTGCCATGTTGCCCAGACTGGTCTTGAACTTGTGAGCTCAAAGTGATCCTTCTGCCTCGGCCTCCAAAGTGTTAGGATTACAGGCATGAGCCACCACATCAGGCCTAATTTTTTATTTTTGACGTTTTTAGAGACAGGGGTCTCACTGTGTAGCCCAGGCTGGCCTCGAACTCCTGCCCTCAAGCAATCCTTCTGCTTCAGCCTCCCAAGTCACTGGGATTACAGGTGTGAGCCACTGTACCTGATATATAAGAACTTTTAAAATCCTCAGACTGGTATTGGGGGAGGATATTTGGGGCTGAGAGTCTGGGCACTTGTAATAGACGCTGGAGTTGATGCTCAATATCTATCCCATTGACTCCAGATGCTTCATCTAACACAGTTGTGGCAACCTCTTTCCTTGGCCAGTAGCTGGAGCTGACACTTTCTCAACTTTGCCCAGATGGACACTGAAGTCCAGGATGGGACGCTGCTACCTGCAGCTGCCATCTCCCTGCCAGTTTAAGGATGAAGCCAATGCCCAGGATGGCAGAGCTGAGAGCTGGAAGGAAGCCAGGTCCTCGCTGACATTGTTGACACACTGCATCAGCCATCTCTCAGCCTCCCACCTCTAGATTTCCTGTGACTTGGGAAAATAAATTTCTGTATTTGTAAAGCGAGTTTGAAGTGGGATTTCTGCCACCTGTCTTGATAAGGAACGCTTCCTGTTACACAGCTGCTTCCCTGCGAGGTTGTTTGGCTTGGGGGGCCTTGGCCAGGGATGCCAAGCATGGCTACCCGCTGAGATGCAGCAGGGCCTTCTGTTGTTCCATCATCGTACTCAGCTCTACCTTCCCATCATCATCTTAGTTTGTGTATGTCTTTCAGGATTTCTTCTAGAGAAAGGAAAACCATAACCTTTAACCAGAAAGAGTGCAAGTGACTTGGATGCGCCGTCACACTGCTGAAGAAGCAACTCAGAGTGCTGAAGACTATTTCGATTTCTGCGCATTGCTCAGGCAGAGCGCTCTGTGCCAAAACTCCCTCCGGAATACAGAGGAAGAATCCGGGAGACAAACCCTGTCCTAACACGAAGCTACTTGATTACTGCTCCTCCCCTGTGCAGCCCATTGTTCTCTCCTTCAAAACATTTTTACTTATTTTTATTTTTTAGAGACAGGGTTTCACTCTCTTGCCCAGGCTGGAGTGCAGTGACACAATCATAGCTCACTACAGCCTTGAGCTCCTGGGTTCAAGTGATCTTCTCGTCTCAGTCTGCCCAGTAGCTAGGTCTACAGGTGTGCACCACCACACCTGGCCAACTAAAAACATTTTTTTGTAGACACAGGGTCTTGCTATGTTGCTCAGGCTGGTCTTAAACTCCTGGCCTCAACTGATCTTCCCACCTAGGCCTCCCAAAGTGCTGGAATTACAGGAATGAGCCACCAGGCCTGGACCATGACATTTTATTATTATTATTATTTTGAGACAGGGTCTCACCTCTGTCACTCAGGCTGGAGTGCAGTGGCATGATCTCAGTTTGGTGCAGCTTCCGCCTCCCAGGTTCAAGCAATTTTCACGCCTCAGCTTCCTAAGTAGCTGGGACTACAGGAGTGCACCACCACACTTGGCTAATTTATTTTTTTCATGTTTTTAGTATAAATGGGGTTTCGCCATGTTGCCCAGGCTGGTCTCCAACTCTTGAGCTCAGGCGATCAGCCCGCTTTGGCCTCCCAAAGTGCTGAGATTATAGGTGTGAGCCACTGAGCCCAGCCCATGACATTTATTAACATCTCTTGAGTGCCAGGCATTGTTCCAAATGATAAGTGAACAAGAGTAAACAAAACAGGCTGGTCTCTGGCCTCACCAGTCCTGCTGTTCAGTAGAAGAGAGCCCATGAAACATGCGACTACAATCAGGACAGAGGAAGGCCGGGCTACTATGGCAGCTGATGGAGGGGACATTTAACCCAGAGTTGGGGGCTGGAAGGATGGGGAAGGATCCCTAGAGACTGAGAACTGAGAAGTTAACAAACACCGGAAGGTTGGAAGGAGAGTCCCACGTGGTATTCCCAAGGCTCCAAAGTGGGAGAGTGCATGGTACCTTCCAGAAATTAAAAGCTCAGCATAGTGTCGCAACCACTTATTTTTTTCTCCCAGGTTGAGGGATAATGCGGGAGGCAGAAGTTTGTATGGTGATCTGTGGTCTGAGAACCACAGAATTAAATGATAATTTACAATGAAAAAATAAATGAAGCCCACCATAATAACACCCTTGTGTCTGGAGAAGAAGAGGTAGAAAGGTAGGGAGCGAAGACCCCACATTCTAAACAGAGCTGTCCATAGAACTTTCCGTAGTGGAGGAGATGCTCTGGACCTACACAGTTCAATACGGTCACCACTAGCCACAAGTGGGTGTCATAGTGAGACTGAATCTTTAATTTTATTTTAGTTAATTTAAATTTTAATTTAGGCCAGCCGTGGTGGCTCACGCCTGTAATTGCAGCACTTTGGGAGGCCAAGGCGGGCAGACCACCTGAGGTCAGGAGTTTGAGCTCAGCCTGGCCAACATGGCAAAACCTCATCTCTGTTAAAAATACAAAAATTAGCCGGGTGTGGTGGCAGGTGCCTGTAATCCCAGCTACTCAGGAGGCTGAGGCAGGAGAATTGCTTGAACGTGGGAGATGGAGGTTTCATTGAGCCAAGATTGCACCACCGTACTCCAGGCTAGGCAACAGAGCAAAACTCTGTCTCAAAAAAAAAATAATAATAAATAAATTTTAATTTAGATAGCTACCTGTGGCTAGTTGCTATTATTTTGGACAGTGTAGTAACTTTGGGTAGAAGTAAACTTTGCTAGAATTTTTCTTAATATTTGGAAGCCCAAATCATGACCAACTTGAATTTCCCACTCCTGTGATGGAGAAGCAGCGGTATTTTAGAACTGAATACAATTTATTCTTATTTCTTAGAGACAGGGTCTCACTCTGTTGCCAAGGCTGGAATGGAGTGGTGCTATCAGGGCTCACTGAAGCCTTGAGCTCCTGGGGTCAAGCGATTCTCCTGCCTCATTTTCCCAAGTAGGTGGGACTACAGGTATGTGCCACTACACTTGGCTAATTAAAAAAAAATTTTTTTTTCTTTTTTTGTAGAGATGGGAACTCACTATGTTTATCTGGGCTGGTCTTGAACTCCTGGCCTCAAGCGATCAAATGCCTTATGACCCCTCACACACACATTCATTTCCCTCTCCCTTTCTAACAGTATTTCTCCCTTCTTTACTGACATTATACTTTTTTTAAAAAAAGAATGATGCCCTATAGATTTGGTAGAGCACTGAAGAAAAGGTGTCAGGAACACAAGGGCACATACTGTATGATTGTATTCACATGAAGTGACAGGCAGGCAGGACGATGACAAAGATCAGAACAACGGCCACCTTTGTGGCTGGAAGAGGGAGTGACCAGCAAAGCTGCACATCTTGATCTGAGTGGTGACACAGTTGTATACATATGCACACGGAGGATTCGTTCACTTTAAGTTCTATTAAATAAAAATAAGATAAACTGAAAATAATCTTGGGAAAAAATCCTCCAATTAGAACACTTTACTGTGGAAATACTTAAATTTCTGTGAAATAACACTTTTTTAAAAGCCAAAAAAAGTGCTTATTATTTCCTTTGACAGAATTCACCAAATCTGACTAAAATATACTCTGACATCAACCAGCCCTTAGGAATTCTATTTCTAATTCCTCCTTTCCCATATCTGTCCTGTACAGATTTTCCAGGCGTGCTGATCAGTGCATCTTTAACATTTCCATTTCCTACCTCCTTCCCACAGCTTCATCATCCATCTCACCTACCCAACAGAGGAGCAATGATTCTTTTGGTAGTAGAATCCTTCAAGGGATTTGACTTCAGGCATCTTTCAAAAGAAGCAAATGACAAATCTGCCTTCCAACCTAGCTGTGTGCTGTTCAAACAGGAGCCCTAGGGGTACTGCCTTGAACAAATGAGCTGAAGTTTAAACTGAAAGTTTTAATGACTTTATTTGTTAAGAATGTATGTCCCTGTCTTATGTCACGTTTCACTATTGAGTTTGACCATATTACCTCCTTCACTGGAGAAAGAAACAGGCTTCTTAGTGATAGCTCCAGAAAAGCATGTCAGTGGTAAAATACCCATATTCTCTGACATTTTAATTCATAACATTCAGTAGAGCAGTGAAAGAATTTAATACAGATCATAACTTTTCCACAAATTTCAACCTCGATTTAAATATATTTCTCTCTCTCTCCCTCTCTCTCTTTCACACACACACACACACACACACACACACACACACACACCATCTGTATTATATGGCATACTTGGATATGGGAATGTTCTGATTAACTCTGATAGTCTGACAAGGGTAATCAAAAGTGTCTTAGGCAAGGATCTTGCTTCCTGGGACGGAAATCTGTAGTTGCCTTGGTAGTGTTGTTTCAAGAATGACATAATCATTGGACTCTCAATACAGGTTCTTATAAGAAAACATTACTTTACTGACCATAGCTACTTAATTGTATAGCAAGACTCTCAACCACAACGTCAATGTATTTTGAAAGAGGCCTCACTGGTCTCTTCATTCATTCAAGTGCTATTTATTGGGCACCTATCACCTGCCAAACTCTATGTTCTCTATTGACTTTAACTAAATAGCAGAATGAGCCTGAAGAGAAAGAAAATAATCTTTCTGGTAATTTCACTTAAGTAAAACAAAACAAAACAAAACAAAACGCAGCAGTGATTCAAAATTGATGAGTACTGTATGCATAATTTATTTAGAGAACAGTTTCTGTCAATCTTGACCATTTGGGAAACAGCAAAGAATTAGCCCAAAAGAGTCTTCTGAGTATCCAAATTTGATGTCAAGCTTTCTAGTCACTTTATTCGTAAGAGCCCCCTTCAAATTCATAGAGACTACTTACTCTTTTTTAAGAATGTAATAAAATTTTTTAAAATTTTATTTTTAATTGACACTTAATTGTACATATTTATGAGGTACAGAGTGTTAATCCCATATATGTATACAATGCTCAAATCAGAGTAATTAGGCTATCCATCACTTCAACCATTTATCATTTCTTTGTGTTACTTATTCTTAATCATTATAAGAAGTGGGATTATTGGTTTTCTAGCTCACAGGACAGTAGCTACTTGCTAAAATCACCTAAAATTAAGTCATCCAAAGATCAAACCTCAGATGAAATTAGATTGGAAAGTATATAATATATTGAATAAAATTTCCATCCCAAAACAGTAAAGGAAAACATTTTCCAAGTTAAGACAATTTTCAAAACTCCATATAGCTGGAAAAGTCACATATACAGGGCACCCTAAGTAAGGGTACAGGAGAAAGAGCCCTGTTCCTTCGGAATCTGAAGACCTGGTTTGAACTCAGCTGCCTGCCCTGTGCAATCTCTGAGAAGTTACCAAACTGATCTAACTCCAGTATCCTCATCTCTAAGACGAGAATAAATCGCCCTACCCGACAGAGGGGCAAAGATGGCAGATGAGACCGTGTTTGGGAAGACATCTAACAGAGTGTCTGGCATTTAGAAGGAAAAAATGAAGCTTATTTCTTTCCTCTGAGCACAAATAAAGTGAAATGTGACAAGCCAGATGGACAGACAGACAAGCCTTCTATGGACCTAGTGAGAAGTACAGGGAACTTCTTTAAGGTCACTGAGCGGCAAGGCCCAACACAAAGGCAGTGCTTTGCATTGGTGTAACACAGTATTGCATTGTGGGGTGCACACAACTAAAAAGGAAATGGGACAAGATGCTAATTATGTGCCTCGGACAAAGTGTATGAAAGGAAGTAGAGAATGAAATCATTACAACAGGCTCATGAAATGTTACTTGAGCTGTACTGCTTTTTCTTTTCAGATTAAAATTGTAATTTCACAGAATTAAAAACAAATTAAAACTAGGGTGCTTCAAAGTCGTTTCAAAATGACCAGGGACTGTGTTAAATTAATCTGCAGTTCTTTCCTAATCTGAAGTGGTAAAATGTTACCCTTCTTACTGTGGGGCAGGACAAGGCGTTACTGCTGTTTATCTATTTCACTGCACAGTCTGTCTGCCAGATACAGAGTGAGTGTCCTCAACATGCCTTTTTTTTTTCTTTTTCATAGTGAAATATGTATCTGAGAAGCTCCCTTATTAGATTACCAAGCTGAGGCCATGAAAAGAATGACTATTGGCCAACATTTCTCTGCTTTTAGTTCAAAAAGAAAATGAACTTGAGAAAAATAATATCTGAATAGAATTTTGCAAGTTTCTTATAGCCGAATTAATTTTTAAAATAGATTTCTTCTCAAGCCTGTAATCCCAGCACTTTGGGAGGCTGAGACGGGCGGATCACGAGGTCAGGAGATCGAGACCATCCTGGCTAACACGGTGAAACCCTGTCTCTACTAAAAAATACAAAAAAACTAGCCGGGCGAGGTGGCGGGAGCCTGTAGTCCCAGCTACTCCGGAGGCTGAGGCAGGAGAATAGCGTGAACCCGGGAGGCGGAGCTTGCAGTGAGCTGAGATCCAGCCACTGCACTCCAGCCTGGGCAACAGAGCAAGACTCCGTCTCAAAAAAAAAAAAATAGATTTCTTACATATTTTTAAATACACTTAAAACACTAGAGAATAATTTAAATACATTCGACAGCTCAACTATAGATACTATTCACTTTTAAAAAGCTAAAACATAGCATTAAAAGTGACAGAGCAGCCTCAGTAATAATAGTTCTATAGGGAAAGGCCATTTTTGCAAATACAATAAAAAATTCTAGCATTAAATGCACCAAAATATTAGTAGGCATTAGGACCGGGTGATGATGCTACAGGCAAAAATTTTTAGTTGCTTTTATTTATGCTATACAGAGTTGAATATTTACTAGTATTGAATTTTAAAAATGGAAAAAAAATAGCGCTCAATGGCCCCATCAAATCATTTAGTACATACTGTTGACACACTGCTATATTTTACCTTCATAATAGGGATTTTGACATTTTAAGAGGCCAGAATGAAGAAATACAGGAATGGAACTAAACTTTGGGATAATACTTCCCTTTCCTTAATTTTCTTGCCAGGGAGGAAATGCGTGGAACTGAGTATTAAATAGGCTTCAGGTCAAGGAAGCTTGTATTCAGCTGACACACAAGACGATTTCATTTGATCCTGAAAGACAGGGTCAGTCGCCTATGGTTCCCACACTCTCAGGGTCTATCTAGTCATCTACTCCCTCTCCCAGATCCCTCCACTCCCAGCTCTAAAACACGGCAAGAGCAAAATGATCAAAGCTATCCAAGTGCACTGCCTGTGTTTCCTGAAGTCGCCCTGCCCTGCACACGCTCTTGTAGGGGGAAGATGCGAACGACAGCAAATGTTGGCAATGAAACAACATCTAACACGTAGAGAGGGCCTTCAAGTCTGAAATCAGAAACCTCTGCACAATGTTAGGTATTATCACCATTTCAGAGAAGGAAGTTGACTCTGAGGTCAAGTGGCTTAGCCTATAATTATCTAGTAATAAATTTACTGTGATATTTTACATGCTAGCCATTGTGTACCCAGATAAGGTTGCCACTCTCTTATTACTAGGCTATACATGCTCTGGCATTCCCTGGAGGAGGGAGAGATTTGCCTTGTTCCTTTCACCCTGTCTGTGTTTGGGGGTGAACATACTGGCTGGAGGCTTAGAAGGAGGGTCAGTGATCACAGAGAAGGCGGGGACCAGCTGGCCCAGGAAGTGGACACCTCCCCTACCACGGAAAATTGGCACTTTATTCACTCCCCTAACTCTCAGTTCCATGTGCATTTAGCAGGACATATTGGCCTCTACATAAATCATAAACTTACTAACTTCTTGGATGTGGTCATAGAAAGTCCTCATTCAGCAGAGTATCCTAAGCTAAATGTGCTCCTTTTAATTTGAATTGAGTCTCTGGGAATCTCCTCCAAGATTCTTTTTTGTGGAGATGCAGTCTCACTCTGTTGCCCAGGCTGGAGTGCAGTGGCGCGATCTCGGCTCACTGCAACCTCTGCCTCCTGGGTTCAAGCAATTCTTTTGCCTCAGCCTCCCAAGTAGCTGGGATTACAGGTGCCTGCCACCACGCCCAGCTAATTTTTTGTATTTTAGTAGAGACAGGGTTTTACCGTGTTGCCCAGGCTGGTTTCGAACTCCTGAGCTCAGGCAATCTGCCTGCCTCGGCCTCTTAAAGTGCTAAGATTACAGGCATGGGCCACCGTGCCTGGCCTCCTCTGAGATTCTTAAGTGCCCATTTGCTTGACATTTTTGTATTAAAAAAAGAAAAGTTAAAATACACAGGTTTATACGTACATGACTTACTCTATATAATAAATGTGTTCATAAAAAGTTCATTTCCTCATGTGTTCATTCATTTAGAAAATGTTGGCTGGTTGCTCTGTTTGGTGCCAGGCTAGGACACTGTGGAAATGAACTCCTCAGGGCGTCTGTAAGTTTAATGTGAGAATTAGTCATATGCACAGGGAATCCCTGATGACAAGAGACCCCACGTAAATAAAAATGTTTTGGCCAGATGTGGTGGCTCATGTCTGGAATCTCAGCACTTTGGGAGGCCAAGGCAGGTGGATCACTTAAGGCCAGGAGTTCAAGACCAGCCTTGACAACATGGTGAAATCCCATCTCTACTAAAAATACAAAAATTAGCCACGTGTGGTGGTGTATGCCTGTAGTCCTAGCTACTCGGGAGGCTGAGTCAAGAGAATCACTTGAACCAGGGAGGTGGGGGCTGTAGTGGGCCGAAAATTTTTTTTTCAATCAAATTATGTCTGAAATACTTTGAGAACTAAATAATACTTAAATACCCCAAAGAATGCACTTCTCTGGGTTTTATAAATCCAGGGTGTATTATTTTTAAATAAGACATACCTATATTTAGTAATTCCACATTACAAAGATCACACTTCTAACTTTTGCCCCAATTACTAATCTTTTAAAGAGCAAACTATTTGTGGCACTTCTAACAGTGTTGACAAGGAGTAAGGGACCTAAACTCAGAACGTTTTCCCGAGGATGCAACAACCTAGAGACCAAGTTTTAGCCTAAGCCATGTCACCAATGAGCTATGTGGCCTTGGCAAATTCTTTTCTCCCTCACTTCAGCTTTCCCATTTATAATCTATGCAGTCGGACCAGATGCTCTATAATGCTCTTTCCAGTTCTGAATTTTTACTAGTCTATCATTTTTAAAAAATATAAGCCATAGAGATTCAAATATCTTAAGAAAGCTAACATTTTAGAAGGTCAGAATTGGAATTCAAAATGCCTCTGAAAGAAAGGAGAACTGGTCATGAAATGAAAGGCATTCCAAAAGCATGAGTGCAAAAAAAGCCAACTCAGGGAGATTCCTTAACAATCACACCATTTTCTCTAGCTGATCAGGAAGATTACATTTTAATCACTACTGCTTTCTATTTGCCTCCACTGGCAGGAGAAAGCAGCAAATAAAATATGGTGCTTAATAAGCAAAATGCCTACTTGGGAAAGATTCTTTACTTAGTGTCATTTTATTGGAGTATCATTTACTTATTTATATCTTTCATTGTTCTAGAATATCAGTCTGAAAGCAGCTTGAGATTCCCCTGTAGAACAGAAAAAAAAAATTGTCTCAATGATATAAAGTGATGCTTTTTCAAAATAAAGTAACGATCTCTTGTAAGCAGAATCAGTGCCAAGTTTTCCAAAAGACATATTTGATAATACAAATTTTTAAAGGTATTGGGGAGGAGAGAGCCAAGCACAGTGGCTTATGCCTGCAATCCCAGTGACTTGGAGGCTGAAGTAGGAGGGATGCTTGAGGCCAGGAGTTCGAGACCAGCCTGGGCAACATAGTGAGACAGTGTCTCTAAAATGATTGAAAAACTAGCTGGGCGTGGTGGTCTCAGCCTACAGTCTGTGACTCAGGAGGATGAAACAGGAGGACTACTTGAGTCCAGGAGTTCGAGGCTGCAGTGAGCTATGATCATGCCACTGCATCCCAGCCCAGGCAACACAGTGAGACCTTGTCTCAAAAAAAAAAAAAAAAAAAAAAAAAAAAAAAAAAAAAAAAAAAAAAAGAAAGAAAGAAAGAAAAGGCAGAGAGATATTGAGAGAAGTAGTGTCACGTTTACACTCAGACCTAATGGGTCATGTGTCCTGTTGATAGGCTCCAGGCCTAGCGATTTGCCAGAAACACTCCTCCTGGACCTAGGTGACATCTGGCATTCACTGGCATTCATTTGTCCTCAGAAAATATAGACCAATTCTCTTCTTGCTGTTGGGCTGTCCAGTTCTTAGTTACATTTGTCCTATTTGGACCAACAGTGCCTGCAGCTAAACTGCCAGACCTGGTATTAGCACAGGAGATTTGTTTCTTGGAATATTTTGGAGAGGACAGTGGTTGATGAAACTTCCTGCTTAGGAGCAGATGGGTGAGAAGATATCACTGAAAGCACAGATTAAGAAGCAGGCATTCGAATGAGCCCTAAAGACAGCAGTGAACAATCATCCTCCTCAGTATTTTATTGCATTGAGCTATTCTTTACAATTTTCACACTGTAAAGGAGACATCTGTGTTCTTGGAGATATATCTTAAAATAAAAACCAACAAGAGTACAAAACAAACCAACTTTTAAAAGATCAACCTGACTGGGAAGAAAAGTTTCCTATAAAAATGGAAATGCATTAGAAAACCATTGTACCTTGTATCCAGATAGTGCCTTATGCACATGAAGCTGTCAGTTATGAGATCCCAGAACTCCAAAGACTTTACGAACAACCATGACCCTTGTAAGGTCCAGAGGAAGCAGCAGAGAAAGCCAATACCATCTTTTGCAAAGAAGGAACACACGGAGGCAGCAATATTTAGATTAGTTGCTCAAGTTCAAACAAGGTAGTTGATTTAAAAGTTAGAAACAATATATTCCAGGATCTAAACTTGCATCCTCCTATCTTAGATGTCTGGGGCAATCTGGTGGCGTCTGACCCACTAGGGCTTAGACTCTGAAAACAGGCCTCTTTTTCCTTTTTTTTTTTGAGATGGAGTCTCACTCTGTCACCCAGGCTGGAGTGCAACGGTACGATCTTGCTCAGCTCACTGCAACCTCCACTTCCTGAATTCAAACGATTTTCCTGCCTCAGCCTCCCGAGTGAGTAGCTAGGATTACAGGTGTGCGCCATCAAGTCCGGCTAATTTTTGTATTTTTAGTAGAGATGGGATTTCACTGTGTTGGCCAGGCTGGTCTTGAATTCCTGGCCTCAAGTGATCCACCCGCCTTGGCCTCCCAAAGTGCTAGGATTACAGACGTGAGCCACAACGGCCAGCGGAAAACAGGCCTTTCATTTGCCCATGGCAGCAGACGGCACTGCACTAGAGCATTCCTGCCCAAGGAAGTGAAATGGGCGACAGAATTTCTTTGGTATTGTTAAGAGCCAGCTGAATTTCATTAGATGGTTTTTAAAGCAAAAGACATAGTATATAATGCCAAGACAATGACAGGGCTGGGAGAACACAGCGGATAAATGCAATTTTGTCTAAGAAGAAAAGGGGTCAGGGTCAAAGAAGCAGAAAAGGGACAGACAGCAGCTCTAAAGAGGCCAAGAAGTTAGAAGAAAGGGAAGGGGAGCAGGAAGTGAGGAAAGGACAGTGGTATGAGAGGGAGTGAGAAAGAAACTGATGGAAAGGAAAATATAGGAGATGAGAGAGACAGGAAAACAGGGGTGTGTGTCAGGGAGAAGGGATCAGACTAGTTTCACCTCCTCATTTTCTCAACCTCCTGTCTACTTACATATTCAGGAGGTCAGGCTAATGCCTGTGTGCTTCCCTATAGATCTTGTTTATCCCACAGGAGGAACTTACTTGATCCCTCTGCAAGTGGGCCCTTTTGCATGAGAGACGTTTGTAAGAAGAGTTTAAAGGGTCCTCCAGGTCCTGCATTTTGCTTCAGTCCTCCCGCCAACCAATCTGAAAGATCCCTCTCTGTATGGCTTCCTCCTGAAGATCCTGGGGCTGAAGCCTGATTTTTAGAGAATCAGGTAGATCCTTGGCCCTGATGGAAAGTTCACCACGAAATGAGCTCACAGATAAACGGTTATAGCAAGTAGAACAGAAGATCACAGGCATCAGCTGAAAGCCTGCAGATGCAATCAGAATAAAATCAGGTGGTGAGTACCATCCAATTACTTTTCCTATCAACTCCCCACAGTACTTCATGAAATCCTTTTTTATTTTTGGGACTTGGTAGAAAATGAATACACAGTACTGAAGATGACAAAGCAAGCCGATAAGGCTCTATGATGGAGTGCTCTGATCTCTTTCCAGTAAGTGACCTCAGTAGTGATTTGTCCCTTGGGACAGCAGGCATCAAATGCTTTTTGATTTGTTACCTACCCAGCCCAAATGTCAATTAAAAGAAAAAACAAACCCCACAATTTCATGCTGTTAATAGGCACACATGTCAAGTAAAGGAAAATCAAACACTCACAAGATGATAGAGACTTTGTGGAAATAAAGTAAACACATAATACTTCCCAGGACAGAAACACTGATGCAGTCACCCTGCACAGTAAAATCTCCAGTAACCAGGAGGAACTAGGCAGCCTGTGCTCACTGAGGAATCTCTGGGTTATCAGCCCACACTCTGAGAAGCGGGACATTAGGAGTGCTGGTAATACTGCAGTTTTTAAAAATGACAAGAAGGCAGCTGATATGGTTTGACTCTGTGCCCCCACCCAAATCTCATCTTATAGCTCCCATAAGCCCCACGTGTTGTGGGAGGGACCCGGTGGGGGATAACTGAATCATGGGGGCGGGTCTTTCTCATGCTGTTCTCGTGATATTGAATAAGTCTCACGAAATCTGATGGTTTAAAAAAAGGGGAGTTTCGAGGCTGGGCGTGGTCGCTCACGCCTGTAATCCCAGCACTTTGGGAGGCTGCATCTTTCACCTTCCTTCACATAAACTTTTTCTTCTCTCCAATAACCATATGAAATATTAGAAAACACTTTAGTATGGAGAATAAAAGCAGAAAGGGAAACAAACTAATTTGTAAAATGCAAAGCTATAATTTTTTTTTTTTTGAGACGGAGTCTCACTCTGTCTCTCTGTCTCCCAGGCGGGGTCCGCCTCTTGGGTTCAAGTGATTCTCCTGCCTCAGCCTCTTGAGTAGCTGGACTACAGGTGCACACTACCATGCCGGCTAATTTTTGTATTTTTAGTAGAGATGGGGTTTCACCACATTGGTCAGGCTGGTCTTGAACTCCTGACCTTGTGATCTGCCCACCTCGGCCTCCCGAAGTGCTGGGATTACAGATGTGAGCCACCGCGCCTAGCCAACGCTATAATTTTTCATGAAGATTTTCAAAATTTTGCAAACGATTATTAAAGATTTAATGATTTTTTTAAGGGATACTTACAAAATGCCAGTCTACACATGTTGCTCACATACCATCCTTATTCCTTTTTTAAAAATTAAAACAAAATTTTTTAGAGATGAGTTCTTGCTATGTTGTCCAGGCTGGTCTCAAACTCCTGGCCTCAAGTGATCCTCCCACTTCGGCCTCCCAAAGTGTTAGGATTACAGGCATGAGCCACTGCACCAATCATCCTTATTTCCTTATTCCCTCTGTTTCCCAGTGATTCTGAACTTACTGTGAAATCCCAACACACTTTATACTGCACAGGACACTGTGCTATACAAAGTAAACTTTATTATAAATGTAAACTTTACAAGTATTATCTTTTCTGCTGATAATGTGTACTAATGAACTTCTGATATTATTAATTACAAGAATAATACATGGTAAATTCATTATTTTTCCTGCTTTTATTATATTTTCAAAGCTTTTAAAATATACATTCTCAATTAAGACATGGTAAATGAAAATTTGCCCGACTTTTACATTTATGCTTAAATCTCACAAGTGATGATTTTCACCTGTATTCAGAAATGCCTAACTTTAATGATGGTCTTAGTCACTGCTTAAAGAATCCTCATGTAAATGAAAAAGTGCCCTCAGAAGTACAGAACATACCTCCTTCCTGTTTGTCTTATCTATGGCAAATATGCAAAAGATGAGACTCTGGTATATGTGCGATACTAAAATATTAACCTCTTGCTCCTAAGTCAGTCCAGTATTTTATGGAAACATGTTTGGTTGAGACAAATTAAAAAATATTCTAAGTCTAAGTTATTTGAAAATGCTCTGGTCATCTAATGAAAATCCTAAAGTAGAAGTAATGAAATGAAGTTAATAATAACGACACTTAACGTTCTGGCCTGTTTATCAACATTTAGAGGAGATGACCTGATATTAACAGTCACTCAACCATTTATATAAACTAAGACTCAAAATAAATTCCATCACTGGAATTATTTTATCTGCTAATAACATACTCGATATCCTGTTTCATGTACTCGGTCTACGGGTATTAAAATGTTAAACAAATTAAGCAGTGATTACCACGTCTCTCTCTAAAGATATATTCAGTTGTACTAATATAATTCAGTTGGACAAGAATAAAGAGAAAGATGGGAGGAGGTAAGAAATTAGCATATTTGAAATGTAAAAAATAATTGTAGAGAGGGACTGTGGCTGCTCTAGGTAAAAGTCTATATATTCAGAGCCAGTTGCTGCCATTTGTTACTCTTAATTTAAAAATCTATAAGAAAGCATCAAAATCAATTCAGTTCAGTCTTAATGAGACAGCTCAAGCGAGAGCCTATTCACTGTACCTGTTCTAATTAGCATGAATATGTCCTCAATGTCAAATCTGACAATACAGTTAACTAAATTAATGTTAATCCCGTAACACAGGACTATATTTGAGTTAGTAGCTCTAAAATAGATTTTGCATATTAGCATTTTTATAATGAATAGCAAATGAATTCAGGACTGGAAAAGATCTGGTTCATGATCATTTCTGAGAAAAGGGAAACTGAGGCTCAGGGCGACTGAGTGGTTTCCTCAGTGCCACAGCTGAGAAGCACCTGGTAAGCACAGCCACCAGCGTCCACACACACATGTGCCCGCGATTTTCTTTCTGCCATCTCCCCAGAGAGAACTGGAGCCTCATAACCATGTTAAAACTAAATGGAAGTCAGATGATATCCCCCTAAATTATTGATGACTAACAGTATTTGTCAAGACTTTACAACAGAAGACCTCAGGTACCCCCACAGAGGTTATTAAGTATAATCCTTGCTTTTTAATTGCCACTTAAGCTGAAATTACTACCTCTTCAAGATTTATACGAAGATAATTTAGAGATTTAGTTTGAGGTGGATGTCGACACATGCTAATTGACCTTAATTCACACATATTTCTGAAGTGATGTGAAAGATAAGGGATGAGGAAATTTGACAAATTAGAACTCCCCAAACCCCAAAATTAAAATAACTGCTAAAAGACGGTGTCGGCTGATTCCATATTTTAGCTCTAAAATGTTTGCTATGTCCCGAACAAGAGGCTGGAAAATTATTAGCTTTCAATTCATGCCTACAAACTCCTCCTCCAGCTTGCCTGGAGATACCGAGATACTGAGATAGTAAGAAGAGTCCTCACTTTGAACTGGCATGGCATTAAAATATCTCAGCGTTGGGCTGGCATCTCCCTGTTTTAATTTCCTAAAGGCTGGAAGTTCAGAGAGCTGGGCTCCAGGCTCCTGCACACACCTGCTGCCCAAAGTCGCTAAGCCTTCTCATGCTATAAAAAGGAGGCAGCAGAACCCCACCGGTGGGGTGCCCATACCTGTTCATTGTGGAACCTCTTCTTTACAGAGGAAAGCTTACATTTTAGCTGCAGATAAAAACCCAGAAGGCAAAGCTGCTAGGGGAACGGGAGTGAAGGACAGGGACAGGCCAAGTCCTCCCTGGAGATGGGGGGAACCTCAGGGCCCTGAAGGGTGGAGCGCTGGCCTGGATCATCACTGAGGGGCTTTGGTTGTGACAGCCTGCGGGTCTGCTAATCACAGTAATGCCAGCTGGCATTTGGGGGTGCCCGCTGTGTGTTAGGCACCATTCTCAACCCTTGACATCACTATCTCATTTAATCCTTACAGTGGACTTGTAACACTTCCCTAAAAACACCACTATGGGCATATGCCAATATTCTTAAATGCTTTTTTGCAAAAGCTCAAACATCTCTCAGTTCAACCCATTTTCCAGGTAGCAGTCATCAAAGACTTAAAAAAAGATTCCCTAAGAAACTGCCTCTTTTATAAATGGAGAAAAGAACATTTACTTCACAGGGCTGTCTGGGGATTTAATGAGGGCATGAGGTGTCTCCTACAGGGCTACGGGCACAGTAAGGAAATAATAAATTTTTCCTTAAAGATCTATCAAGATTGTGCCCCAATAGCTACAGAATTCTAAAGGCTGGATTTATGGTTATTAAAAACTTCAATACTCGATTCCTGTGGACTCACAGTTCACATTAGAAGAACATAAAAGCCAAAAGGTCAGCATAAAAAATATATGCTGTATAATTTCATTTACATGAAACTCTAGAAAAGGTACAGCTACAACTAATCTCCAGTGGCAGGAAGCAGAGCAGTGGCTGCCTGGGGGCTAGGACATGGGAGGGGGGCTGCCGGGGAAGGAGCAGGAGGAAACTTTCTAACCTGACGAAAACGGTCTATACCTTAATTGGGGCAGTGTATTTGTCAAAACTCACTAAACTGTACACTTAAAAACAGATGCACTTTGTTGTATATAAACCATACCTTAATAAAGGTGACTGGAAAAAAAAAAAAAAGAAGTAGTTCTAAAGAAAAAGATGCAACAACTGGATGCTTAGCCAAATTCCTCTTGCAGGTTCTTCCAGGGACTGACAGACTACACTCATGTTGTGAGCTGAACTGTGTCCTCCAAACACTCATATGTTGAAGTTCTAACCCAGTACCTCAAAATGTGACCTGACTTGGAAATAGGGTTGCTGCAGAAGTAATCAGTTATGAGGAGGTCATCTGAGAATAGGGTGGGCCCCAGTCCAGTGATTGGCCTCCTTATAGAAAGGGGAAACTTGGATAGAGACAAACACACGGGGAACACGCCACGTGAGCATCAAGGCAGAGATCGATTGGTTGATGTGTCTACAAGCCAAGGAACACCAAAGATTGCCAGCAACCCACGAGCAACTAGGAAGAATCATGAAACAGGTTCCTCCGCACAGCCCTCAGAAGGAACCAACCACGCCGACAACCTTGATGTCAGACTTCTGGCCTTCTGAACTGTGAGACAATCCATTTCTGTTGTGTAAACCATTCAGTTTGTAGTACTTTGTTATGGTGGTCCTAGGAAAATAATACAATCTGGTACACATGCTTTACTCCAGCTACATAGGATTAGACACTTCAACCAACTGTAACTTTCTCAGGTTTAATCAAATCTCAATGGCACCTCTTTCTGGACCATGCCCATTACCATCCCCAAGACAGAGGCCGCTGGGCTCTTCTGAACAGCAAATCTGCTTGGAGCTCATGAACTAAAAATAAAAAGTTAGTATTTTCCGAGCACTGACTATGTGCCAGGCTCTGTGTCGAGTGCTGTGTGCGAGTCGGCTTATTTACCCTCTTCAATGACCATGAAACAGGAATAAATACCATTTTCTGATATAGAAACTGAGGCTTACAGAGGGTTCAGTAATTTGGTCAAGTCACAAAGCTAGTAACTAGCTGAGACCTAGACTAGATTTTAAACATCTCCCACAGTGCGTTGTATACCGCTGCATGAATCTGGAAGTATTACTCTTAGCTGACAGCCATGGGGATAACTTTTGGAGTTTCTGAATTAGAGTTAAAGTTATTTTAAATAGAGATACTTTTTTTTAAAGTTACTCAAAATTACATTTTGTTTTCCATGGTGATGTTGTAGATTTGCGTCTCCCAAAGTGTTATGAGAAACCGTGGTGCAAGATATTACCAAGTGGAGGCAGGGGAGGATTAACGATCAAGTAAATTTGGGGAGTTAAACAGGCTTCTTTATATAGGGCTTCCAAGAGGATGGCACTGTTTGCCAAGCTCCCCTGACCCTGGAACTCTATTTCTTTAGATACCTATTGAAGGGTCAGTGTTCCCTCTACTTTGGCGGAAACTCTGTTGCAGATAGTGACTTACTTTCTGTCTGAAACTGTCGCGGGATTTGGCTATTTTGAGACTCAATTTCTGCATTTATAAAATGTAGATAATAGTCCTCCCCCGGCCACCCCAAAGAGTTACTGTAGGATCAAATTAGATATATGTGAGAAGCACATTAAAATCTGAAAAAAGCTGAGTGTGGTGGCTCAAGCCTGTAATCCCAGCTACTCAGGAGGCTGAGGCAGAAGGATCACTTGAGCCCAGGTGTTCAAGGCCAGCTGGGACAACACAGTGAGATCCTCTCTCAAACAAATAATAAAATTAAAAAATTGAAAACAAAAAAATAAAATCAAACCATCATACGCCTAAGGTAAGCCTTGTGTGGTTTTCTGAGAATCTTACTATCCAATAGAGTTTTTTGAGTCTAGAAAAATAGTGGTGGGGAGCCTCCCATAATCTATTGTTGATTCCTCTTTCCTAAATTAAGAAAAGCTTCAAGCAGCTTGGGGAATGCAATTTGTGAAACAAGAATTAATGTTTAGGAGATCAAACTCTGGCTGATGCCAGAAAGATGACTTGGATTCTGGAGTCTGAGCACACTCACTGCTGGCCAACGGGCTTCAAGCAGAGAACAGACTCGAATCTGCAGTCTCAGAACAGCTCAGCCTGAGCAGGATTTGGAGACTGCAGCAGTCCCACTGGAGACAATGTAGGGGACAAGAGGGAATGAATTCATAAACTTCTCAATTATTATCTTGGTATCTTCTAGTGCAAATACTTTGAGCCCATCTTTGAAAAGGTGCATCCTACCCATAACAACTGGATTAGGATCTAGTCCTCACCAGGCACACGCTGCCTGCTTTCCAGCAGGGGGAGGGGGATGCCTGTTGCTAGGAACAGCTCCCAGGACCACATCCACCCTTACTTATGGGCCAAGGTGAAGGCGCCAAGGAGCATGCGAGACAGTGCTCACAGGTTCCATCACTATCCAGCTTTAGTGAGACACAGAGAGAGACAAGACTCCCAAAGATTCCCCTATTACAGACAAAATGAGAAAATTCAAGGTCCTGTTTTATTTCAAAACATTGTCTTTACAGATAGAATTAGTTCACTTTAACTGTATGTATTATTTATATTTTTTCCTGTAGGAATGATCTGCATTATTTACATGAGCCCCCAAAGTCACTCAGGCTCAGCAATCAGTATCCCAGTGGTATTATTCATCCTGTATTGTTCTTTTTTCAATATTGTTCAATTTTTCCTTAACCTTTAAGCAGCTGCCATACACCCAAACATTTAAGAAAGTTCTACCTTTCAAAACCCATATGTGGTATGTACATGTATGTTTGAATGTGCATATGATATCTCTGGAAGAATCCATAGAAAATGTTAACAGTGGTTGTCTCTAAAGAGGAAAATGGGGGATTGGCAGTCAGAAATAGGAGGCAGAGTCATTTTTCATGGTATATTTTAAATTTTAACATGTACATGTGTTAAATTTTAAGACATTTTTTAATTTAAAAAAAAATCTAAAGGCACAAACCGCATATGCTCTTCTGGAGTCATTTGTTAGAGGCACAACTTTTAGTTCTCCTTTAACAAAATGCCTTGATCTCACTGTTTATATGTACTGCCTGGATGAACTCCACCCAGAAAGGACCTCTGGAAAGAATGCTGAATATCAAAAAAGTTCATTTCCCTAAAAAAAACTCTCTCATAGAAAACCCAGCCAATACTAACTGCCAATCCCCAACACCTTCCTTTGATGAGTGGTACAGGGCAGAATGATCCAAACACCAACTTTAAAAATCTTGGTTTCTTTTGCACACGCAAGTCTGTTTTTCTATCAGTATGGACTTTCCAGAAGGCCTTAGGGGTTAGGAGGAAGCTCCATTGTGCTAAGCAGGGTGCAGACACACTCTGGTGGGGTAGGGCCACTAGTATCCCCACAGATCAAATCTAGATTAGAGATACTAAAGTAACCACATGACAAACTGCAACAATGCATGTGCTCTGATCTGCTGGCGGAACAAATCTGCTTCATTTCCAGGGCTGAATTCAGGGTTGTGATTACCTTTTGTGAGCCAATATTCAATCATTCCCCACAGCCTCCAGTGAGGTCCAGCTAACTGCTCCACCTCATTCCCTTCTCTGCAGCCAAGTCAAACTGAACTAACTTGGTATTTCCCAAAGATTTTCCAAAACCTTTGCATGAGCTGATCCTTCTGCCTGGGATGCTCTCCTATGGTCAGCCTCTTCCTGCCTCTGCAATTTCTTTCCCAAAGCCCACATCCAAGCAGCCTCACTCCCCTGATAACCAACTGTCATGTCCCCTTGTTTTCATTTTCTATAGATACATTTATATTTACTACTATATAATATTTCCTCCCTCCCTGCCTGGCTTCCTTCCTTCCTTGAGACAGGGTGTTGCTCTGTCACCCAGGCTGGCTGGGGTGCAGTGGCATGATCACAGCTCACTGTAACCTTGAATTTGTGGGCTCACACGATCCTCCTGCTTCAGCCTCTCAAAGTGATAGGATCACAGACATGAGCCACTGTGCTCAGCATATTCTCTAAATGTTACCTATTTCCCCTTTCTGTCCATCTCATCCCCCTACAATATAAGCTCTTGAGAGGGCAGGACGCTTGTCATTTTGTAGCCTGCTGTCCTTTCCAGAGCCTACACCTGTAGTAGGTGTTTAGTGAAGAGTAGTTCAGAGAGAGACATACAAATTATTTAGACAGTTTACACAGATCCTATGTTTCTGGAGGCAGGTGGCCAGTCTTTAAGAGCATTTTCCTCTAGGTTGAAAACAAAATCCAAGGCGGCACAAAATTGTGACAGTTAAATGTGAGGAAAGAGACCAGTGAAGAAGCAGCCCTCTCCGAGGAAAGCCCGTTTGTTGGTTACACATTTCTGGAGATTTGGGGAGCAGCAGGAGGAGGGAGACCATGCTGCCCATGCACAGTGAACCTCCCTGGGCCTCAAGGAATTCATGAAATTCAAGAAATCTGCGGGATTCCTTCCAGCTCTTGGAGGCTGTGATCTAGATCCGGGTTCCCAGATAGAGGACCTCGCACCACTGCAGAGCTGCAGGATTATTTGAGGTGACACGCGATGACCATTTTACGGCTTCTAAATAGTCCTACATGTGTTTGAACAGGTATTAGAAAATATAACTAGCACATCAAACCTGGGATTTCGTGGCGACTGTCACTTGAGATGAGGCTAGCATAGCCAAGAGAAAGATGCTAGGGAAACAGACAAAGTCAGAAAGAGCAAAAGTCAAGCCCAAGGCACACGGAAAGGGGTTCCTCTGTTCCTCTGCCTCCTTCAGCGCATCCAGAGGGATGCTGGAGACCCAGGAGGGGCTCAGTCAACACTTGAAAATGCTGAGCCAATCCCACTTGAGAAAAATAAAGAAAAGAAAAGAAAGACTAGGAAATGGAGAACAATGTGTGGATTAAAAGCAGCTTCTCTCTGAGGGAGCCTTTCACCTGAAGAATTGGTATTTTCAGTCCCATTTATCTTACATTTTTCTTTTTTTTGTCTCTGACAACTTTCAAACCACAGAATATACAATGACCAGTTTCCCTAGGATTTAAAGCAGCCTATTTTCTGTAAAATGTAGTGATGTGTAAACAGTGGAGCTGTGAGCATTAATGCTTTAACCCCTTAATTCCCAAACTACCTGTTTTTTAACTTCCCTGCCCTCTGCCTGAGACATTATCATAAGCAACTTAAAAAACCAAAGTTTCTCTTCCTTGGCCCTGTAGGGACAGAAATTTACTCTGTAATGCCAGGAAGGGCCATACACATCCTCACTGACTGGCCCTCTGCAAGGTGGGAGGTCAGGATCAAGGACAGGTCTGCCTGCCCAGAAGAGGGAAAAAAGCTTGTGCTGAAATGGGAACTACAGAAAGCTTTAAAAGGGGAGGAAGAGAAACTAACTGAGAGGAGAATAAAGCTAGCATTAGATGTGGAAGACAACTGAGTGACTTACTGCTTTAATGTCATTCCATGTCAGCGACTGAATTTTTCTTTTATGTACTCAAACCAAAACAAAGCTATTATTAAGGTTGTGTCAAGATCTTCAAACAGGTGAGGCTGAAAACACATTTTATGTTTACGTGAAAGAGGCCTACTGCAAAAAAAAAAAAAAAAAAAGTGGGGGGAGTGGGAGGGATGACGAGGTGGAACATAAAGGACTTTTAGAGCAGCAAAACTATTCTATGTGATACCATAATGGCACAGACATGTCACTATACGTTTGTCCAAATCCATAAAATGTACAACACTAAGATGAACCCTTCTGTGAAGTGTGGACCTTGAGTGATAATGGTGTGTCAGTGTTTCAGCAATTGCAACAAATGCACCACACTGGTTCTACATGTCAATCTTGTGGTAAGCTGTGCTTTTTTGGGGGCAGGAGGTTTATGGGAACTCTACATAATTTTTGCTCAATTTTGCTGTGAACCTAAAACTGCTCTGACAAATGTTAAGGAAAAATAAATAAGAGAAAAAATTATAATTGCAAATCCAGTAATTTTTTTCCAGAGAAAGCCAGCAAATAGCAGCCTAGCTCTTCCCTGATGAGCATCCAGTCTACTCAGGTCCAACTCAGCCTGAAATCTAGAAACTCTCTCTGCATACAGGCACTGCACTTAAAATCAGCTAAAGTAATGCTAACAGGAGCCTATTTGAATTCAAAAAACACCAGACCCCGCATGTTGCATAGAATGGAACTCATTGGTTCTCTCTGTGGTCTGAGAAATATTTCTAGACAGTGCTCCTATTTCATTAGCTTTTCTTTCAATACTATGGGCCCCTACCTTGAACTTGATCCTCAGCTTTTGTCTCCTACTCAAAGTAAAAAGGATGCTGGAGTTCATCTGGTTGAACGAGGAACAGTCTTTAATGGGGAGCCAGGATCCTTTCCTGGCCAGGACTCCCAAGGGAGTACAGTGGGCCCCATGTGAGGAGGAGGGTCCCAGGATGGTGGGAGGAAGGTGAAACCACAGTGACAGCCGAACGTGGGTCAATCTTTTCCTCCTGAGTTTAAAGTCTATAAAAAGTTAATAAAATAATCTAAAGCCAATCACTCCACCTGTCCTCAGGATCCCGCCATGCCTACACCCTGCCATCTCTCTTGCTCTTTCTAAACAGGTTCAGGTCCTCTCTCTTCTGAAAAACATACGGGATCCACCTATCATCTCCTCTGGAGCTCTGCCTTCCTCCAGCTGTTGCTCTGCTGCCTGACTCCCTGACAGTCAAACCGGAGCCATGTTTCTGTTCCTCCTTCCTCACCTCTCAGGTTCCCTCAGTTCTCGCCAATATGGCTTTTGCCCCTTGCCCCACAAAACTGTTCTTGCAGAGATGACTAATGGCCTCCCTATAGAGCAGCTGCAGGACACACACCCAGGCCTCATCTCACTTGAAATCTTAGCTGCATTGAACAAAATGGACCACTCCCTTTGCCCTTGAAACTAAGGCCCACAGTTCCCCTCCTCCCCTCCAGCCACTTGTTGTGGTTCTATGCCGACAACACCTTCTCTGCTTTGCCTCCAAAGATTCCGGTTTCTTGAGGCCTTCTTCTTTTTTGTCACTGTAATTTCTTTCTAAGCAAAACAATCTGCCCCAATAGCTTCAATTATCATCTGTAAACAGATGAAATTCCAAATTTAGTCCTCCAGCCCACACCTTTGCCAAACGTGTGTATCTACCTGCTTATCCAACATCTACCTAGTCACACCATAAGCCCCTCAAGCCCAATGCTTCTAAAGCAGACCCATCACAGCCCCTTGTACTCCCCTGCAGTGGCCTCTGTTTCCACACGCAGCACCAGCACATCAATATCTACTTCTGTTCACCCACTACCGCCATCCTAGTCCTCAGACACAATGACCTCTCCCCTTGCTCTGATCCCTCTGCAATCCATGGTCCGCATCTCCTCCTCCACTCAAAACCCTTCCGTGACTGCCCTACCTATAAGATGAAGCTTGAAACCTTTAAATGGCCTTGGCACTTGCACTTTAGGGCGCTTGCTGAACTCTTCAGTTTTCTCTCTCACCACTTCCCTATCTTCTCTCGGCTACAAGCCCATGAACTTTCTTTTCTAGAATATTCTGGAATGTTCCATGTTCTTTCCTGTATCAGGGCCTTTGCTCATGTACATTTCTGTCTACCATGTCTCTTAGTCCAAAATCCTTCTCTTTGTTGCTCTCTCTGCACCCCTAGAAGTTAGAGTAAATCCCAAAGGAAAAGGAGAACCAAGAGAAACTAACCAGTTGACGAAAAGTACCAAGACAGAAAAACAGGTAAGTTCATCTCCGTTTATTAACTGTACTTTGTCCTCTCAGACCACATTCTTTAAATTAAAAATAAAATGCAATCCAAGGAGGTTGTTCCTAACAGAATACAAATTTCCAAATGATATTAAATAACTTTGAGAACACTGATTTTAATTTCTGCAGTTGTGAATGATCAAAAAGACAAATGGAATCCATGACCAAATCCCATAAAAGTAAAAAGTAAAACAGGATTAGTGACAATAGTCACTGATATTTCCCAACAGAGCATGTGCTATGTCCTAATAGTAACAGAATTAAACTAGGAAAGCGAGAAGAGGTGCTAAACATAAACAACGTTAACAAAACCCCAAGGTGGATGGCTAGACCTACAGACAAGGATCCAGGCCTGTCTCTGGCCCTTCTCTTCTGTAGAAAGGGTGCTTACTTACAAATCAGTCTCCCAAGGGAATGGAAATGGAAGACTAAACAGATTCATGCCCTGGGTTGATATTTATTCCCTTAGGATTTCAAAGCAGTATGTCTAGAGTTCTTTTTACTCTTTCCCCTACACCCAAATTTTAACATGGACCTCCTCAAGTTCGAGTTCTTTCCCTAAGAACTTCTCAATTTTGCCCTGTCAACCCTACACTTTGAGTAAATATATATTAGGTGATTCTGAACCTCTATAAAACAGTTTATCTTTGTTGTATTTCCAAGGATTTAGAGGTTGAGCCAGGGGAAGGCAGAAGAGATATGAGGGTTAAGGGGAAAGGAGAAAAAGAAAGAAAGGAAGAGTAGGCTTGAGGTAGAAAGGAAAAGGACATCCATATAGATCCAAAACACAGAAGAGGCTGAAAGTCCAGATTTGGTGACTTTGGGGCAAGTCCATCTTGGTCCTACCCCTCCCTCATGCACAGAGGGCACAACCTACCAAACCGGACCCACGCCTCACTAGGACAACAGTATTACCACCACAACCACAGCTAAGTTGGCTGGTGATTTATTTTGGGTGTATGTGATACCTACTATGTGCTAAGAAATCAACAGAGAACAAATTAAAATGGGAACATACGTGGTAGAGCACTTGACTTAATCGTCTGACCCCTTCAGGGCACTGTCTTAATCGTCTGACCCTGCAGAGAACAGCACAGTGCCAGGCACACAGTAGGTGTGTAAAACTATTTAAGGGATGATGTGGGGTTTTTTTCTTCATGTGCTATTAGAAGAGCTTTTTATTTCTAACCTTCACAGCTAAGGAATTTGTTTTCATCTTTTCAAATAAGGGTAAAATACTTAGATCCTTTCTGTTCAAGGCAAAGAGGGCAAAGATTATCAAGTAACCTTAAAATGTTACTATAACATATTTTTATTCATTTCTACAAGTACTTTCAGTACTGAGTATGTACCAACCACTGTGACAGGCATAGAGAATAGGGCAGTGAGCAACACAGACCATGTCCCTGCCCTTGAGGAACAGACTTTATTTATTTAAAGAGTAGAAGGAATAAAAATCATGAAAATATTATTTCTCACTCTTAAAAACATATAACCATTATTTTTTTGGAAGACTACTCTGATTATGGCAAATAAAAAATAAAGTAGGGAGGCCAGGCGTGGTGGCTCACACCTGTAATCCTGGCACTTGGGAGGCTGAAGCAGGAGGATCCCTTGAGCCCAGTAGTTTGAGACCAGCCTGGGCAACATAGGGAGACCGTGTCTCTATTAAAATAAATTAACCCAAAAGCAATTAGAAAATTTCAACCACAGGTTGAAATACTTTAAGTCAAATACATACACATTACATTAAGTCAAATATTGTAAAAAAGAAGTATATGTGTATATATCCTTAAAACATATAAATCCTAACCAAAAATGACAGCATCGTAAGGTATACCGAAGTATGTTCAACTTTAAAAAGCCTGACCCAGTATCAAAATTCGTATCAAGGACAAATGGGAGCTATAAAAACAGAATTTCCCTCAGTGTACTTAAACTTTGATCTAAGTTAGAAGCGTTTGATTTGCAGACATTTTTTTGCCCGGATAGAATCATAGGTTCTTAGGGTGGAAAGAGATTCTAAATATCACCTGACCAGGTATTCCTGGATCCTAGCTGCCCTATTCAGAAGGGCTCTTCCTAAATTTGTTTGGTGAGGTCACCTCATTGACAGCAAGTAGGAGGATCAGGATACAGTTTAGCTGTGAACAGCAGCCTCCTGAGCTGATCTCATTCTCCAAAGCTAATCCCACGATTCTTTAGTATCACAAATATGGATGAAGCATTTCACAAACAAGTGCTTGCCTTTCTTAACAGTTTCTTTTGATTCCATCAATAATACCTTAGCTGCTTTGTTTTATAAGAATGAGGGAGAAAGGCCTGATTTCTTGACAGACCTATCTGGAGAGTGGCAGTTAGAAGGAAAGTGTATATCCCAGAGAACAAAGATCTTAGCCCTTGAGTGATTCATTCAGATTTTGAGTGGTATGCCGGGATGAGGACGGGCTGAATAAGGCAGGATATAATCACACCATAAAGGCTACACATAACCTAACAAGTGAGGAGAGGCGGCTTTGTCAAGAAGGAAAGAGATTCTGAGTCTTTGAGTCAGGATCAATTCCTTTTTTATTCTTTTTTTTTTTTTTTTTTTGAGACAGGGCCTTGCTCTGTTGCCCAAGCTGGAATGCAGTGGCATGATCATAGCTCACTGCAGCCTTAAACTCCTGGGCTGAAGAGATCCTCCTGCCTCCAGAGCAGCTGGGACTACAGACATGCACTCCCACAACCGGCTAATTTTTAAATTTTTTGTAGAGATGGGGTGTCATTATGTTGCCCAGCCTGGTCTCAAACTCATGGCCTCAAGCAATCCTCTAGCCTCAGCTTCCCAAAGTGCTGGGGTTACAGGCCTGAGTCATGGCTCCCTGCTGATCACTTCCTGCCTCTAGGCCGGAATCTGCTACTCACCCTTCTCTGGGCCTCCATCTCCTCACCTGTGATGTCTACCCTACCTAACAACGGGTTGAGGTGGTCAGAGAAGGTTGGCTCTGGGTTTATGCAGTGCCTTATTGTGATTATGTTGGCATGAGTGGTCAGTGAGGCCGGCTTCTGTGGGGGTGTGACCCAACCGATGGGGAAAAAGATGACATATTAAGAGGAGGAATCCTGGGGACTAGAGTAGCTGCTCAGTTACTTCCATCTATATTAATCATGGTTTTATGAGTTTTCCTGTCTTTCCCACTTGACTGTCAAGTCCATGGGAAACAAGACCTTCCGTGCCTTGTTCTTTATTGTGTACTCAGTGATCAGCGAAGTTGGTGCTCAATAAATGTTTGTTGAGTAAATAGAACAAGTGAAAGACTTGGGATCCAGTCCTAAGTTTGCCACTGACCACCTCCTTCCTGGAGCAGGTCACTTAAGCTCTGTAGCCTGAGTTGCTATGAGGATCATACGGAATAGAGAACCTTGAGTATTTACATAACATGTGATACACAGATGTTAGTTATTGGGTTGATTGTGGGAACAGATTCTTCAGGAATGAGATATGTGGTAGTCCTCTTTCCAAGCAAAGCATTGAAGGCTAATAATCTAACCGCGATTCACACTTTATGGTGCAGATAATGTTTGCTGACTTCATTTCTAAACAAGCTAGTATAAACTAAATTACGACAAAATGAATTATTTGATGGTTTTTGTCAACTGAGCCAGTATTTTATTTCAGTCAAGTAGGAAAAGGGGGCTAAGAGAATGACTTAATTTGTCTCAAATGAGCACTTTATTACAAAGAGTGCTACTGTTCTCTGTAATATGTTGCCAGAAAGTTTCATATTCTTTATTGTATTTCGATGAGATCTTTTCTAGCTAAGTGGCCATAAGAATTTTTTTTCTTTGTTTCCTCTGTAGCGCAGGCTGTAGTGCAGTGGCACAATCTTGACTCTCTGCAAACTCCACCTCCCAGGCTCAAGCAATCCTTCCACCGCAGCCTCCAAGTAGCTGGGACTACAGGCATGTGCCACTGTGCTGGGCTGACGTTCATATTTTTTGTAGAGATGGGGTTTCACCATATTGCCCAGGCTGGTTTTGAACTCTTTGAGATCAAGTGATCTGCCTGCCTCAGCCTCCCAAAGTGCTGGGATTACAGGTGTGAGCCACCACTCCTGGCCTGTGAGAATATTTTAAAGCTATAATTAAAAAAAAAAAAAAGCAAGCCATGGAATTGGCAATTTATCATCTGGTTGTACGTGTTAAATTTTAATACTAAAAGTGTAAGAGTAGCCTAGCTCCATATTCTAGATGATGAAGATATTTCTTTACTGAAACACATTTGGAATATGGTTTACTGGTATCATAACATTCTAATGAAAATTATAAATAAAAGTGACTGATCTCTGTAAGTACACTGCTTATAATTAGGAAAATCAAATTGTATTTTTTTTTACGAGATGGATAATCTTATTGAAACCTGAAGATTTCTATTGCCCACACTTGTAATTCATTTTAGTTTTTTATTTATAATCTACTTAAAAATATACATAGAAAATAAAATCTACTTGGCGTTTGTTCAAAATTAATCGTTTAAATATTTTACATAAAGTATATTGAAACTTTTCTCTCTGTGGCATAAAGGAGAGAATAAAAGTTTGTTTTCATTTTATTTTTATATTTTAGTGAGTCACATAATACCTACACCTATAATTTAATATCCATCTTTCTCTAAGCTTTAGTTTTTCTTATTTGTCTCTTGATTATCATTATTTTTTCCTTGCCAAAGATATGAGTTCTCCAACTGGTTTCTTTGTACATCTCCACACTTCTGCCTGTGTTTATAAATATTTTGTAATTTTTTTGGACCCTCTGTCTTATCTTTCAAACAGACTGCTGAAGATCATCTGTAAACTGTATATAATCTCTCTCATTTTCCTCTAACCTGTCAATAATCTCTACCCAATAGAATATAGATATATATTTTATACATATGTATTTTAAAGCTATCATTTATTCAGGACTTACTATGGGCTTTTAATACATGTGTATTTGTATTATTCCTATTAAGAAATGTAGTAATCTGCCTAAGATCATTCAGGTCAATGATTCATGTAACTTGAATCCCTTGGTTCAAGTTGGTCCATCCCTTGGTAATTCTACCAGAACCCATAGAGAATATGAGTTTTGCTCCAAACTGATGTACTTCTTCCTTTATGACCAGAGGTTCTTTAACCACTTACTTCTCCTATACTTTTTTCTACTGTCTTTTCCTCATTTTCCTTTTTACCCTCGTATCACCAAAGTGTTCTTTATCTCTTGTGTTATCTGTTGTCACCAGCAAAAGACCTATGTGTCTGTGATTTCCACTTCTGAAGGATGTTCTTGTGGTAAGAAGTCAGGTGACTCCAAGACAGCAGAATCTTTTCACTCACCTGTTCTGGCTGGGCAAGAGCTCCCTGCCAAGGGCATCATGGAGGGAAAAGCCTGGGATTGCAGGGGGCTGTCATCCTGTGCCAAGAGGTAAACCCTTCCCCCATAAAGTACCTTGGTATTACTAAACATTTTCTATTTGTCAGGTACTTTATAGTCATTTTTATTGGTTCTTTTTACTAGCTATAACTGCATCAGAACTGCATTCCTTTTCACTTTTAATTCAGTGCTCTGAATGAAGTGGCAAAGGCTGAGGGCCTTGGGGAGCAAGTCTTCAACTGCGAAACAGTCAGTGAACAGATAAAGAAACACAGGACTGGTCCCAGTGAGCGTCAGACCCCCAGCAAGGAGCCAGTCTACACTGACCCACTGCAGAAATGGCTCCAGGGGGCTCGACTTTGTATTTTAAAAAAAGTCCCCAAGTCAACCTAAGACTGTAGCTTTCCGCCACTGATGTCTCGGGTGTATACTGACATTTGGAAGACTGGGCTGTTCATTTCACCGGAACCCATTATGTTCCCCTTTCTTTTCCTGAGGCTCCAAAAACACAAAATCACACTAGGATTCATTCCATTTTCAAAAGACACATCCATCAATACACTTGTGATTTGGTGTCCTTTTTCTCTTCTCTTTAATACCTAACTGGACCGTATTTATAACTCTATCTATAAGGTACAGCTTTAAAAGTACCACTGTAGAAGTGGCCTGGAGTTGGAACCAGAACTTGAACTTTGTTTCTTGGTAGGTAGGTGAATGCGAAGGTCAGTTTTCCTCATCTGTAGAATGGGTATGCTGAAAGTGCCTATCTTTTCTCTTCAGCTTGCTAATATTCTGTGCATAGATTCACAGGACTTATCACAGAGTCAGGGCTTATTCATTTGGTTACTTATTTGCCTCCCCCATGAGACTAAGTGATTCCTCCAAAAAAAAAAGATTTTTTTCTGTGTCCTCTCAGTCTGTCTAGCCCAGTACCTGACACTAGGAATTGCCCTACAAAGTCCCTGGAATGAAATCACATACAGGAAAGCCCTTTGCCAACTGTGAAGCACTATCTACAAGCACCTTAGTGGTTACTCACAGTGTGGCCCCACAGACCTGAGAGGTGAAGGAAACCACGCTGGGCTCCAAAGCCATACATTTAGTGAGTGGGAGTTGTAATTAACATGTGAACTGACGGGGTACCAGTTCTGGATTTTGTGGGATTATTGTACATACGCTCAATCTTAAAATATGTGGCTTCACAACAGGGTGAACATTCAGAGTGGCTCATATGTGGCGGAATGTGGCAGCTCACTTGGAATGGGGACACCTAAAATACAAGTGTACTAAGGCTTACCAGAGAAGCCTGCAATGTTACAGCAAAGAAAAGGCTTAAATTTTTTGACAAGGTAATATTTTATTTTTTCCTGGGTTTCCACATTCCCCGTACATGCACTTCAGGTTTAACTGTTTAGTCTTTCAGTTCGCTTAGGCCAGTTTTGGTCCCATTTCTGAGATACTAATACACACCCCTTGCTCTCCAGGGCTGACCTAGGAACACTCACCAATGAGATAAGACTGGATCTCCAGCCAGTCCTTTGGACTTGCCCTAGATATTCCACTGTAGTTTCTCCAGTGTCTTCTCTTAAATATTTCTAAGTTATTCTTTACCTCCAAATTCCTACCTTGCACACAGTAAGTGCTCAATAAATGCTTTCATAAATGAATTTGCTTTCCAGAGTTTTTCTGAATAGCATTCTCTTTCACCTTGCCTTTCTCTCCTTAGATCTTGGCTCACATCCCAAGAGGTGGTTCTAAAAACCCCTCAAGGGAGGATGACATGGGATTCTATGACTCCATGATCCTTTTCATAAGTTAAAAAAAAAAACCCACGAGACATATTCCTGGAACATTACCACCCCCACCACCTCCATAAAGTGATCCTGAAAAAACAGTAAAATCCAGCATTGTGAACACCCTACCATTAATTACAAAAGACGAACATGTGAAAGAACTCTGGGGTGAGCGGAAAAGAAGCTAGCATAATCAGCTTTCTAATGTTCTTGTTATACTTTTATTTAGATCTGTGTGTTTCTACAGCAACATGTTTCTAAATTGCTACCTCAATCCACTGAAAAATAAACATTCAGCAAGTCTCTTTTTTTCTGGAGTACAAAGCATCAACAACAATATTTGTTCAAGATGTAAGAAAAGATCTAAAATCTATTTAGATATAGTTTTGTCAGAAAGAATATCACAAAATAGAAGCCAGTATTCCATATAAACTGGCTTAATACAACATGCTATTCTATAAAACCCAAAAACCTATTCCATAAGGACTATGCTGGCTGAATACTATGAGTACTTGAAGGGCAAACTAAATCAGAGGTAATAAATCCCTGCACTGTCACACTAAAAACAAGTTACAAAAGATCATTAACTGGTCAGCAATAATGTACCAAAATACCAACCAATTATCTTAATTCTATAGTCTATTTCAACCGTATATTAGTACACCTCAACTTTAAGTGATATTTCTATTGATTTACATAGTATCCAAGACAGAAGTCAAGTATTAGAACATTGTAGTGCATTTTTGCATTAGGGAAACGTAAACATCATAGCATAAGCTCTAGCCAAATATAGACCCTACTTCTAGAATACTGAAATTAAGAAATTTATGTAGATTATAGCTATAATGACCTTCATAATATTTTAGGAATCCCAGTATAATGACCATTCCCTTCATCTCAAGCCATTCCAAATAAAATTTAATCTCTTTTGTAAAACTGTTGATTTCACTCTGTTCATTGTTGTCTCATTTCATTTGTCAATGTGCTGTAGCCTGGGCAGCAATTATGTCCATCAGTGGGCTCCCCAAGTCCTAGTGCTAATTTTTTAGCACTAGAAAATTTCCGGCCGGGCATGGTGGCTCATGCCTGTAATCCCAGCACTGTGGGAGGCTGAGGCAGATGGATCACCTGAGATCAGGAGTTTGAGCTCGGCCTGGCCAACATGGTGAAACCCCGTCTCTACTAAAAATACAAAAATTAGCCGGGCATGGTGGCACACGTCTGTAATCCCAGCTACTCAGGTGGCTGAGGCAGGAAAATCACTTGAACCCAGGAGGTGGAGGCTGCAGTGAGCTGAGATCGCACCACTGCACTCCAGCCTGGGAAACAGGAGGAAAGCTCCGTCTCAAAAAAGAAAAGAAAATTTCCAAGCCTCTGTAAAGAGAAACAGGAAGGGTCTGCAGAACTAAGTTAGAAGAAGGTGTGGAGTTAAATCCCACGTGGGCCACAGAACATACAAATCTTAAGGAAAAGTAGAGGAGAGAAAACAGGCTTTCAGGTAAAGCATCCACACGGATGGGCTTTTTTAGGTTAATTGTGAAAGGGAAGAGGGCCCAGGTAGGCCAGAGTGCCAGAGCCTGCACTGAGATTTCGTATGTCCCAGAAGACCTGCAAAAGTGCTACTGGCCACAGTCTATGGACACCGCAAAAGAAGAAACGGCAGAGGGGCCCCCTGTGCAGCACCTGGACAAGCTACTTCCAAGAGTAAAACTGAAGGCTGGGGCCAGGACTTTATGATAAAGATCTGCATTTGTTCAAATGTAAAGCATTCTGCACTAAGATAACAAACTGATAGCAAATATTCATATAGTGCTCATGTTTGAAGCACTTTTCAAGCAGTATCTCATTTAACACCCACATTCCTGTGAGATCAATGTTATCATCATCCCCATTTGACTGAGGAGGAAACTGAGGCACCCAGAGGTCTGGGCAGAGCTGAGATTTGCTCCAGGGGATGTGGCTCTGGAGTCTGTTCTTAACCACTATGTGATATGGTTTCTCAAATAAGGTTGCTCCAAATCCCAGACTCAGCAAAGGCTGGGGGCCCCACACAGCAAAACAGAAGCATGCCACACACTGGACAGAAAGGATGGGGATTGAATGGGGAGTGTCTCTGCCGACTTATGTCATTGCTTTGTAATGCTGTCTTTTAACACGTTCTCTCTTCTTCAGTTGTTCCCGAAAGCATCACAGGTAATAATGTGATTTCATGTTCTATCATCTTCTCTTTATTGGATTCTTTTATTTGAACAGTTGATAAGAATTCTGGAATTGAAGGGCCATGGGTTTGAAAGCACAGACTGTGGAATCTGACAGGCTGGGTTCAAATCCCAGCATAGTTACTTACCAGTTGTTAGGGCTTAAACAACTGAATCAGCATCTATGACCCTTAGCTTGCTTCCTCCTTTACAAAATGAAAATAATAACCATAATTCCTGGAAGGGCTACATGAGGATTAAATGAGAGACCACATCAGCCAGTGCTCAAGATGTTCAGAGCACATGCACTGCCTAGGAGTCTTTTCAAGTGCAGGGGCTGATTCAGGGGCACAGAGTGGCAGGATTTTTGCATTTCCCACAAGCTCCCAAGTGACGCAGATGCTGCTGGTTGGTGGACTACTTTAAAGTTTTCAGTATGTCTTCATTCTTACTAATGTTAATGGTTATATCCTACTCCACAGCTACAGAACCAGTTAGAGATTGTGACAGTTTACATTAGAACTCTCCAACGAATGAATCAAGTTTGTCTCAGCAGACTGTAGTACAACGAGATGGGAGCCTCGTGCCTTATGCCCCTACAGTGCTCCCCATATTCACTCCTGCCTGGATCTGGTCTAAGAGTCCACTCGCTGACCCGTAACAGCCAGGAATGTGGAAATAATTCACGTTTCTAAGTTAAGTTCCTTAAAACTGTATGTCAAAAACTATAGCAACTTGAAATACCAGAATTAATCCACAAGCACAAGAAACTTATCCTCAACACTTATTTCTCAGATTACGATGAAAATGAAGGATTTTTTCAAATATCAAATTTACATATACGTGTATATATATGTGAAGATATTATCTATGAACATTTTGTCTAAATAGAGGGTGAAGCAGAGAAATATACAAATAGGAAATTCGATTTTAAAGCTATAGATAGTGTACTTAACTAGTTGGGTCCCTGGCACACAGTGAAAGGGCCCAAATGGGAACCGGTGTATAAATAATTGCTTCCTTTTTCTTGTGTGAAGACAGAAAGGATGGGGATTGAATGGGGAGATACTAGGCTGAACTGGGTTAAACTGGACTAGGGACATGAAGTAAAACTAGAAATTCATGATCACAAGCTCCCAAACTAGTCCTGACATTTTAATTTGCAACTGAATTACTCACAAAGGAAGCAACATCTGTCTCTGTCATTCCTTAGCATTCCTTTCTGAACTCCTCCTCTTCTCGCCTAGAGGCCTACCACCTAATGCTGTCTTAAATCTGCCAGCCTCTTCCGGCAGCACGTTTTACCTGCACTCCTCCCAGACTGGACCAAAACCTTCCAGGTTCACTGCCAGTTGGGGGAAAGCAGTACACTTGACCCTTGAATGACAGGGGTTTGAACTGTGCGGGTTCACTTATATGCGGATGTTTTTCAGTGAAAGTCACACCAAGTGTGCCTGCCTGTCCTGCTTCCCTTTCTACCTCCTCTGCCTCCTCTGCCTCTGCCACCCCTCAGACAGCAAGATCAACCCCTTCTCTTTCCCCACTTCCTACTCAACCTGAAGACAAGGAGACCTTTATGATGATCCACTTCCACTCAATGAATAGTAAATATATTTTCTCTATCTTATGATTTTCTTGATAACATTTTCTTTTCTCTAGCTTGCTTTATTGTAAGAATACAGATGATACATAAAACATACAAAATATATGTTAATCAACTGTTTATGGTATTGGCAAGGCTTCTGGTCAACTTAAGTTTTGGGGAAGTCAAAATGTGTTATAAGCAGCGTTTTGACTGCAGGGGGTTGGCGTCCCTAAGCCCTGAGTTGTTCAATGGTCAACTGTAATTCAGGGTGTGAATGAGTCCAGATACTCCCAGGAAAGATTTGGATTACGAAGAGGATTTTCAAGTGGCATTGCCTCTTTCCGGTGGAGATGGTGCTGCAGGGTTGGAGGTGCCCAATGGGCTGGTGGAGTGGGGATCACTAAGAAGCCTGAGTCCATCCTCAGCCCTCTCCCTCCAGGTCTCTCCAATTCCCTCAGCTCTCCGGGGTTACATAAATGAACTCATCACTAGAGGCCTGCACCATCTTCCCTCTGCCCTGCAGCCCACAGGATTAAAAAACAACCAAGGTCCCTGCCTGGAGAAAGAGGAGCTGAATCACACACCTTAGGATCGAGAGGGTCTTCAGAGAAAGGAAATTCTCATTGGGGTTGAAAATGTGAAAAGCTAGCCCAAAGCAAACTATGTACATGCAGGAGTTGCCTAAAAGCACATGTGCTTAAAAACTCCAAAGAAAACGCAGACACTTTTGACTTACGATATCGTAAGATAGCTCCTACCTCCGTTATTTTTGAAAATTCTGTTACCCAAGACTTGGGCAAAATTTATCATATCCACCCCCGACCAAAAAAAAAAAAAAAAGCCCTGTCTGTCATGAATGAAAGTTTGCTGTCATATGTAAGTGGATCTTTTTTAGGAAGAAAGAAAAGGCTCTGTCAGGTTGTTATAAACTATAAGCTAAAAGGTAAGAAGTCTGACTGTAAAGAAAGTGTTGAGGGCGGGCGCGGTGGCTCAAGCCTGTAATCCCAGCACTTTGGGAGGCCGAGACGGGCGGATCACGAGGTCAGGAGATCGAGACCATCCTGGCTAACACGGTGAAACCCCGTCTCTACTAAAAAATACAAAAAACTAGCTGGGCGAGGTGGCGGGCGCCTGTAGTCCCAGCTACTCGGGAGGCTGAGGCAGGAGAATGGCGTAAACCCGGGAGACGGAGCTTGCAGTGAGCTGAGATCCAGCCACTGCACTCCAGCCTGGGCGACAGAGCGAGACTCCGTCTCAAAAACAAACAAACAAAAAAAGAAAGTGTTGAAAGGAATTTGGAGAATCACTGAAAACCCAGAACACGCCTCATTAGGTTCAGCTTCCTGTAGTGCTAGTGTGGGCACAGCAGGGTCTGTTGTCCAGTTTATGATCATGGGCATTAGATAACACAACCTCATATTCAGATTCAATCTCTACCCATACCCTTTGCTGTAGTGTATCTCAAAGGACTGAAAAGATCATTTATTTCTGGGCCATCTAGAAGCTCATGCTGTTATAAAGACTCAAAACCATTCAGCACCCATGTTCTCTTGAAAGAGAAGAGTAGACAAAGGAAAAGTTTTTATAAATCTGAAAATCCAAAAGAACTTTATAGGGCCCAAAACTTTAAGAGTTCACCTGTTTCCCCTCTGGTGATCACGTAGCAAGCAGAGAATTATTTCAGCTTTAAGGGTACAAGTCCACTAATTGCCCAGCCTCTGTGAATCCCTGTTGAGGGCAAGGGCTGAATCCTGCTCCTCTTTGCAGCACTTAGCAAGCAGAAAGATGCTCAGTTAACAGTGGATGAACTGAATTCAGCATCTTAGAGCACTAAAAATGTTAATTAAAGAAGTGTGCCTGTGCAATGTTTCAAATCCTAAAGCTACGTTTTCTTTCATGTTAGTTTATCAAGGTCAATCCATATCCCCCTTTTTTGAACAAATTAATTCATACTACCTTATCCCTTATATAAATTCTCCAAAGAAATCTTTCAAAAGGCAACTTGACTATTGGTACAATGCAATGAATGACAGTTAAGTTAAGAGAAGTAAAATTGGTTCTACAAATGAGAGTTCTAACATATGACAGACCTACAGATGACTAGTTTACATTTACGTTCCTAAGATTTTAAAGATACATACTACACCGGAACTCCTGTATCAATTCTGCTTTCGAAATGGCAGGTAAAACACCAAAAGGTGTCTTGAAACTCAAGTTTTATTGGATAACTGAAGTAGGGCTTTGACTGGCCTGGACCCACTTGGGTGAAAATTTCATCCAAGTGGTCTCACATATAACTAGTGGTTCCTGGAAAAGAAAGGCTTCTTCCTGCTTGAAAACTACTTAGTAATGACAAGAGGGTGGTCTTTCGGTGACATTTGCCCGGGGAGCCAAATTTTAAAATCAGGATGACACAAAGATTTAAGTTTTAGATGAATGGGGTCTACTTTCTCCCTTGGCAGGAAGTATTTCTTTTTCTATTTCATGGGTCAGCTTGAGTACAGAGTGAACTGACATCAGATATGAGTTTATATCAATTTAAAATAATACTCCTGAATACTGGTTGCAACATTAATATATGAGTGCATGAAAGAGAATATAAAGGTTCAGATTTCTTTCCCAAAATGACTGCTGCAAAACACTAAGTGCATCACCTTTTAACTGTCTTTATTTTGATCTAGTTTAAACAGGTAAAGAAGCCAAAATTTTGCCAATGAGACTACTTGCCAGGTAGAAGCGATTAATTTATAGATTCCTGTTACAAAAGCCAAAATAGTAGGTGCTCAGTAACTACTTCCTGAATGAAGAAAGTTACATACTTATGTACAAGACATTTAGTTTCTCCACCAACTTGAACTTTTCATAAAGGAGAGCAAACATTCTTGCAGCAGAAAAAGGAACGTAGCCACAAACTAGGATTAAAATCAGAAAACACCCACTCTTTAAAAGGCAGTTAATCTTAATAGCTCCAAATAACCACAGCAAGAAGTCTTGTTACAATTGCTATACCCCTTTCATGTTTATAAAAATTTGATTCCATCTATAAGAAATAAAGAACATCCCTCCCTCTTAGTCTTCAAATTCAAACTAGGACTTTAGCAGTTATTTCAATAATACATAAAACGCATGCCTTTTTCTATTAAGTAGATACATTAAATATTCCTTCTTCCTTGCCCCTATAGCACCTGAGTCGATTCCCTGAGCTGTCAGCCTCTGGCTTCTCCTCAAAGGTAAGTTAATGAACAACTAACTGTGTCAGCCTGCTGCCGTTTCCACCTCGCAAACTATAAGGACCAACGGCCCACAGTGAAGACAATAAAACACAAGCAGGGGATGTGCACCAGCCCCCACAATCTTTCCACTAATAGATGTCCTCTCTACAGAATTCCTTAAAAGTATTTCTGGAAATAATCTAGGTTAGGGTCAAGCAAGTGCAACTAAAGACACCTTTGTCACAGTTTGCAAATGCTTCACACTTTTGTTTGGCACAGGAGAGAGACATGTCTACAGAAACTGTAGTGACAAAACTATGACATTCAGGATCTAAACCTTATTAGTATTTTTTCCTCTGAGAATGATAAAGAACAAAATTTTTAATTTCTATCATCCCTCTAACCTGAAGTACTGTTCTCTGAGGTAGGAAAATGCTCTATTTTATGCAAAGAGGATAGTTATAAGGATGGAAGATACAGTGGTAAGCAGTTTAAAATGGACTACATGACCTCCACCTAGGAGCTTGCAAACCATACCAATAACTGTATCATTTTAGATCACAATAGCTATTTGGGGGACAAGGGAACTAAAACTACCCTTTACTTTTAACACAGCCATTCAAGAGAATTAAAGAGTGGACCAGTTAAAGCGACCATCACAACCATCGCCATAATTCCTCACTCACCCCAAAAGCCAGATACTTCACATGAGCAATCACACATTCCATAATCTTTGTTAATCCTTGAATGCATTCATTTTCAACCAGTCCCATCGATAATATACTTAATAATACCCTCAAAAAGTAAAAAGAGTAAATGCATTTAAAGAAACGGGCTCTTCATCTTTTGAGAAACTTGCAACATTAGTAGAAAATCAAAACATCAGTGTGTGACCTCTCTGTTATCAAGAAGTCTCTAAGATGGTCAACAGTGGAATTCCGTATGACACTACTCGATGAAGTCTAGTCAGTATTAGTCTAGAGAGCCTATGTTTATGATTAAGTAATAACGACTGAAGCTGGAGCTGCACCGGGCATTTCCTGGGGGTTAATGACCAGCCAGAACAGTTGATAACCCAAAGCAATGCCACAGGCCGGCGACCTCTGCCAGCCATTAAGCCCTAGGAAATGCACTGAACCTCAACCCTTACAGTGATTTTAATACATAAAGAAGGAAAAAGTTTGTTATCAACTTTCTACTGAGCAATACTTCGATTGCTTAGACTTCATAAGTGAAAAGCTGACTATTAAATATGTGCAAACGGAACAACTTTTTGTAGTGTTTTAACTAACAGGGACTTGGAGCTAAGATCTTGTTTGAGAGCCATAATAATCATATAAGCCACATATGGACACTCAAATCTATATTTAACCTAGGAGTTACCTGACAATAATGCAAGAATAATAAAAGCATCAGTATACAGTCTTTTTGGAGCTGATTTATTTTACTCAGGTAAATAAAAGATAATGACTGAAAGATTGCATTCCTTAGAACAAAACAAAACCAATGAAACAAACCCTCTTATCTTTTGTGGTTCTTTACGTCACAATTCTATATTACACTGGTGTCAAGAAACCAGCAGACAGATGCCAGTAGACAAACTGTTTCATTGTTATCCCAAGGCCATGCATGCCTTAATAAACTTTCTTAGGCTTTTAAGTGTTAATTAATCAGGTGCTATTCTAAACTAGGGCATTTCAAGGGTGTTTACTGTATCAGAAGAATGTGAACATTTATTTTTTCTTTCAAAGAAAAAGCAAACCCTAAATTCTCCTCCCCATTCTTAAAACTCTCTAACACAACCTGTCAGAAACGGACTACACACCCGAAGTACAGAAGGCACATAGCCTACAGGTCTTGTGTATTTTAGAGAACTTTGGTGTTTATATTACCACTCACAGCCCCTTTCTCAGTTGGCCTTGAGGCTTGCCCATTAGCTGGTAAACGTTTGAAAGGGTCAGTTTGTCCAGAACTGGAATTTCCACTTTGGAAAAAGCACAGAGGTACCTGACATATGTTCCTGGAGGGCCTGCACTATACCTTCAGACTTGCAAAATTCCTACTTTCTGCTTGATGGCAGGCAGGTCAAAGTTGTAAAACCTTCAGTGGCTATGCCTGCCTGCAGAATAGAGCACAGTGTCTGAAGATCCCTGGTTCCTGACTCCTAGAGAGTGTCCAAAAAATGAATATAACTTTAATAATACTCACGAAAATACTACCCTGGGGAAAATAAGGGAAGAAGCATCTAACATTAGAGGCTCCAATCTCGACCCAGAATTTGGCACTGCTTAGACTTAAATAATGTTAGGGTTGAAATAATTTCTTTGTCTTTGATGAGGACAGTGAAGCCAAGAGAAATGAAGTGATTTGTTCATGCTGACTCAGCTGCTGGGTTAGCACTCTTACTCTCATTACCTACTTCATAGGTATTATCTGCCCTCTAGATGGTGAGCTGCATGGGGCTAGGGTTTCAGTGCCCAGTGCTGGGCACCACAGGCCCATACACTAATTTGTAGCCTGACTGGAATTGCAGATACCACGTTCCCACCTGAATAATAACTTTAACAAGAGACTTTAGTTTATGAAAATTGCACCCCACACGGCCACTTCACATTCGACTACATGTTACATTATAAACTGGCACTCAACTGCCTGGCTCGCCACTCTCCACCCCTTTTCTTAAAAAAAAAAAAAAGAAAGAAAGAAAGAAAAAAAGCTACAGGAAGTGGGATTGGCACGTTTTCTTTTCAATAATTTATAACTGTTTTTCTACCTTCCAAAGTCATGGCGAAAATGTAATAGAGTCTTTTAAGGGATACTTGATTTAAATATGTCTTAAGCAACTGCTTCCTTTACATTTACAGCGTTCTCGCACTCTTTGCCTTATAAAACTCACACATTCAATGAAGAGGGGCTGCAAGAGTGAGCTAATCCTTTTGTTCGGCGAACTTTGAAGTTTTTCGCCTTACTGCACAGAAGTGATTTGTTAGGTAGCATGCCCTCTCTCACATTTTTTAAGGTTAGGTGTAAAGTTTCCCAAAAAGCACCAAGAGAGTTAACTTCTAAGGGTGAAACCAAATCCGATTCAGTACATTGCCTAGTTTTTAAAACTTCCCCCCTGCCCAGAGCTGCATTAGCACAAAAGTTAGTCCCGAAGTGGTACCAAAGAAACATTTCATGCATAGAGTTTGGTTTGGTTACCTGGGTGGGGGAAACAATAGCAGGTGAAACTACTGTGGGAGAATTGGTGCTTCTGTGCCCATTGGCTTCTGGAAGAAGAGGCAGGGGGTCGTGTTTCACGGAAACCACCACCACCGCATCCACAGGCTCCGAGGGGCGGATACAAAGTCTTTTGGGGGAAGAGGGGCCGCAGATTTCCCCGACCCGAACACGGACTCGTACAGGGCGCGCTTGGGCGCAGCCTCGGATTTCACGTCGGGCCCGACCTGGCTGTCTTTGGGGAGGATGTAAGTGTTCCCCAGCGAGGGCGGCTGGGGGCGGTGGTGGTGGGAGGG